>NW_019722426.1:340314-381492 GCF_002891405.2 Cryptotermes secundus | reverse complement strand
CCTTTCTCAACTGCAAAGATCAGAGTTACAAAGTCAAGAAGAAGTGTGACTATTACAGATGAATTTGTAAGAAATTGGTCGTGGTGTGGTTTAAGGCGGCTTATTGTGCCAATATCTGACTGAAGTGACAACGGAAAACCAGGATCTCGACATATCTGATCTATGGTTCAAGAATCGGACCTTGGATATCCCGGAAACAAGACGATGTTAACCATTCAACGGCCAAGTACAGTATGTTCCCCATCATTTTACATTTGTACGCGCGCGCGCACACACACACACACACACACACACACATCATAGGTACGAAACTCAAGACACGTACTTTAAATCGAAGCATGAAGACGGATTTATGTCACCCAACGTCAGGTAACAGCAGCTCAATAAAACTATTACGCAGGGGCGCCAAGTTATTTTCCAGTCTCACGAAAACAGCATGCGCTAATAAACGCTGTGTACTACAAGCTTACGGCTGACGCTGTGGACACACTACGTTACAATATGCCATATGTGAGTCAAGCCGAGGATCTGACTATAGCATTACGTTAACAATTAATTGGTAACTTCCTGTAGCTATGCTGGATCCTTGTATTGGATGACAAGATATTCAAGAGGTTACTTGGGGGGCAAAGGAGCCAGGATGGCGTAGTCGGTATAGCGAGCAGCTACGGGCTGCACGACCCAGAGGTCGGAGTTCGATCCCGGGGGGTCAAGAATTTTCTCTTCTCCACGTCGTCCAGGCCGGCTCTGGGGCCCACCGACCACCTATCCAATGGGTACCGTTGGTAAAGAGGCCGGATAGTGAAGCTAACCACTCACCTCGAACTCGTGTCGAGGTCAAGAAAATGTGGATCTATACATCCACTACCCCACACGCCTTCATGGCGTAGTGCTTGCTTAGTTAAACACAGGGACAACTTTACCTTTTTACTTGGGGGGGGGGAGGACAAATATAGGGCTCGTCGTGGAGGTAATGAGCTGATGCAAAAAAAAAATCCGTTTTAAATGTCCGGATTGCCTAATTAATTATAAAGGTGACTTCGGTAGGGTGGCACACAAGGACGAATACAAGAAATTTTAAAAGTTTACAGGTGTGCACGCGGCAGCGTAGTTGGTTGAGGCAGTATGCTACAAGACGGAAGGTCGCGGGTTAGAATTCCAATGAGGTGGATTTTTTTTTACCTAATCCATCCAGCTGCATTACGGCCCTGGGGTCGACTCAGCCTCTAACAGAAATGAGTACCAGGAATCTTCATGGGGGGTAAAGGGCGGCCGGCGCGTAAGGCTGACAACCTTACCGCCATCTGTGGGCCGACTGTCTAGAAAAAATGTAAGCCTCGACGTCTCACAACCCTATGGGCCTTCACGGCCTGTTACAGGGACAGCTTTACCTTTATAGGTGACTACATGTCCCGGAGCACAACGTAAAGCAGGAATCGTGGTTTTCACAGCGGTTGTTAGGAATATTTCTCTCTCCTGGGATATAACGCTGTGTAGTCAGTTGAAAGTCAAGAACATTTCGGAGGAACATGTTGCTTCAATCTTCACAGTTGATCCCTGCTTCACGACGCTTTATTACTTGCCTCACTCTTCTGTCCTGAAGAGGCAGGCAATGTGTTCCTCACAAACGCTGGTTAAACTTCAACGGACTACACCGCGTTACATCTCAGAAGACAGAACTATTCGTTGATTACAACATTTACAAGACTTCTGCATTTCCAGTATGACCTGTTCTTTTGCTGAAGTCCAGTAGACGTAGTGTCGGGAAATAGTTTGCTGACAGACTATGGATATCTATAAGCGAAAAACATCTCAGTGTTTTTGCCTGTGGTTCTGTATGGGTGTCAAACTTTGTCTCTGACATTAAGGGAGGAACATAGACTGAGGGGTTTGAGAACAGGGTGTTGAAGAGAATATTTGGACTGAAGAGAGATGAAGTGACGGGAGGTTGGAGAAAACTGCATAATGAGCAGCTTCATAACGTGTACTCTTCTCCAAGTACAATTAGAATGATCAAGTCAAGAACGATGAGGTGGGCAGGTCCTGTAGCACGAATGGGGAGACTAGGAATGCATATAGTATATTGCCGGGAAAGCCAGAAGGAAAGAGAGCACTGGTAAGACCAAGGCGTAGGTGGGTGGAAAATATTAAAATTGATCTTAGTGAGACAGGATGTGATGGGATGGATTGGATTGATCTGGCTCAGGATAGGGACCAGTGGAGGCTTCTTGTGAACATGGTAATGAACGCATAAAATGCTGGAAGCTCTTGGTAGCTCCACAGTTGGCGGCTTCTCAAGAAGGGCTCAGATCCGTGAGTGAGTGCTTCAAGGCTCAGCCCTTTCTACCCACACGCAAACTCCAACTTCTCACAGTGCACCCTGCTTTGAGAGATCAGAGTCAGCCAACCGAGTGTTAGCCTCATTGGCCGTGCTATAGTCCAGGCGGTTTCCCACCGTGGCGTCCCGGGTTCGATCCAAAGTTAGGTCACGTGGTATTTGAGGTGGGCAAAGTTGCACTGGGCCAGGCTTTCTCAGGGCAGTTCGGTTTCCTCTACCAACTCTTGTTCCACATATTCGTTGCACTGATCACCTTGTCATAGACGCAGGAGTCTCGATACTGGCAGCGTACTTAAGTAATATGCAAGCGTAAACGCAACGCCAGCCATACTGAGCGTGTGGGAAATGAAACAAAGCTTATGTAATGAAAAATACATTTGAAGATTTTTCAGCTGATTTTAAGGTATCTGGGCAACTGCAGAGCCCACTTGAAACTCACAGATAAGGGAATTACAGAAGAGCTGAAAAATCCCGACATCCCACACTCCCATGAGAGAAACTCTTAGTGCTGGCCAGAAGAACAGTGCAACCAGAATTACAATGGAAGGAAGATAACAGTAAAGGTAAAGGTAGAGCCATCCCTGTAACAGGTCGTGAAGACTCATAGGGTTGTGAGACGTCGAAGTTCCCACATTTCCTAGCCAGTCGGCTCACATATGGCGGTATGGTCGTCAGCCTTACGCGCCGGCCGCCCTTTACCCCACAGGAAGATTACAGGCACTCATTTTTGTTAGAGGCCGAACCGACCCCAGGGCCATAGTGCGGATGGGAGGGTTAGGTAAACTGAAAAATAAAATCCAATGACATCATCGGGAACCTAACCCGCGATCTTCGCCCTGTAGCACAGTCCCTCATACAACAGAAGGAAGAAGCAACACGAAGCTGTGATGAAATAGACACAGAAAGAACGGAGAACTGATTCTAAAGGTGCGTCCACATTACTCGTGCTCGTGTGACTCGCTATGCTCGCTAATAATGTGGACGATATGACAAGTCATGAGACAAGCTAATTTTTAATTTAAAAACTATAGCCACTAAACTAAAATACGACTACAGCCTATACACACTACGATTAAATATACGGATCCTCACGCGCCGAAGCCTGGCGAGCAACTGAAGTAGTGTGGACGAAGATTTACGAGCACAAGTAAATACCAGACGAGTCTCCCGACGAGTACAAGGCTGGCGAGCACGAGTAATGTGGACGCGCCTTAATACAAACTTCTGTAACGGTGAGATGAAAGGTCAAATACGAGGGTAATTCAGAAATTATCCGCACTTTCTCCATAACACATCTTGAGGTTTGTCACACTGCCTCCTACGCATATATTGTTAGAGTTGGTACTACTGCGGTCACGTGATCAAAGTTTTACCTTGATCGCATCATTTTCCTTGATGCTGTGACAGTGTAAACATGGCCGCTCTGCTAGCAGTGTGCACCAATGATCATCAAAGAACAGTGATCCGATTTCTCTGATTGGAAGGTGTGTCAAGGGCTGAAATTCATATGTGGGTTCATCACTATGAGCCAGAATCCAAAAGCCAGAGTATGGCGTAGAAACACCCGGGATCGCAAAAGAAGATGAAATTCAAGACTCAATCTTTCGTGGGAAAGGTGATGCTAACCGATTTTTGGGACTCAAAACGGAATATACTGCAAGACTACCTGGGAAATGGGTGTACGATCAACAGTGCAAGATACAGTGATTTGCTGGCCAACAATCTGAAGCCACGAATTCGCACCAAACGCCGAGGCCTATTGCCGAAGAAAGTGTTGTTGCTGCATGACAATGCAACACTCACACAAGGACGGCCAGACCGTTTCGAGGTGCTGGAACACCCTGCCTACAGCCCGGAGCTCGCCTCTTCCGACTATCATCACTTTGGACCGCTCAAAGATGTTTTACGAGGTTTTTGATTTTCTACGGACAAAGAAGTGGGGGAAGCGGTGCATAAACGGTTGCGCGACCAACCGAAAACCTTCTTCGTGGAGGGAATACGCAAGCTTTTGGACCGCTGGACCAAGTGCATCGAAAAGGGAGGAGGCTATGTAGAAAAATGAAGTACTTGTTCAACCCCTACTTTTGTATATATGGATTGGAAAAACAAGAGTGCGGATAATTTTTTACTTACCTACGTATTACATTCGGGTTGCTGCAGGAACGAGTTCATGAACCCAACTTACGCAGAAGGTTACGAGCGAGCAGGCGACCGACAGACCAGCGTTTCGTTTCAACGTATCATGTCTATTCTACGACTTGGTTTATGAAGATTTTGAAGGTTTCCTTCCTTCTCAGAAGATGAAGACAAAATCGTATCGAGAGCTCTAATACGAAACCAACACGATAACCCAATTGGATACCTGATAGGTCAACAGGGTGGCAATATGTCTACCTATACGATTGCTTGAAAGGCATACGGCATACCTGAGTAAACACTATCTCATTAGTGTCCTATTAATTTCAACCGTATTCACTAATAAAACAATACGCTCGTTCGTGGTATATATGCATGTCTAATGTCATTAGTCACCTCGATAGTAGACCCTGCTAGGATGTACACACGGACTGATCACTCGTCTAAGGAGTCCTGCCGTATGTGAAAAAATGATTACGGAACTGAGTAACAGAGACCGGGACCCTGAATGGGCTGGAAGTGATTTGAAAAAAAAATAGACAGGAATGTATCATACATTTCTCGAAAACTCCACTGCATATCTTAGCAGAGCGCCTATACAGAACGGGGCCTACACTTTGGTACACTTGTCACTATAGACATGGTGGACATCATTACATCCGGAACATATAACTGCCTTGTTAATGCAGCGTCTGGAATGAATTATATGTGTATTCTTTCCTGGCATTTTATTAAATAATGATGCAATTTCCCTAAGTTGTTTTTGAATAGCAACGATGTTATAGCTTAAAAGTGCACGAATCACTTCATCCTTTATTACAACAAACCTCTAAACTTTACTATTTTTCTAAATAATTACATACTACAGAGTAGATAATGAAAAGTTCAGTCCAGTGTGACATACGAGTTTACAACACTTCAGTCCTCATTCGCCTTACATGTTTCGATTCAAAAGAATCATCTTCAGAGGCGCACCACTACGATAAGGAAACCCTGTCACATAGATATTCTAACAATATGCACTTTAGATATGACTAATGCTCTCTATATAAATTTGGTTATCACGGTTGGTTCCGATGTTTATCTTAGGCACTCACAAGGCGCTTCTTGAAGTGTAGATTTATTTAAGATGAGTTTCTTTTAGTGTATTTCCTGGTTATTCTGACTGGGGTTTTTCACTGCACGCAATATGGTGTTCACTTTTCCATACAGTAGCCTCCCAATGTATTTAAAATTGTATTAAAATTTCCATGTAAACAATTAGTTATTATATTAAAATATCTTGAGCCGACATTGGGTCATGTTGTTTTCCTCCTGACGGTGGGAGATGTCGTTTATTTCTCTTGGTTTTATGTTCTTATTATTAGTAGTGTAGTTCACGTGCGTGCTGTGTCGTTTGTACAAACGACTTTTCATTATCTTCTCTGTAATTAATAGTGTGACGGACCAAAATGAGACAAGTTAAAATACATACTAGTTTATATTTGCATTTCTTCTAAAAAGGAATAACTTAATCTGCAATCAGCCTATTAACAAATAGGATTTTTTGTATGAATATGTTCAGGTTGCCGCTGATTTCAATGGGTCGTTCCCTAGTAACGCAATAAAAATCAAAACGAAGGGAGGTGAGACAGGAGAGGGGGAAAGGTGGAAACACTGAAGGGATTGTTACAAGTTAACGTGAATTAGCTACTAATCAAAATATAAGGTAGCTAAAAAAACATGGAATGAAGACGAAAGGAAACAAAAAGCCGAAGAAAAGACATGGAACGAAAGAATGAAATTCAATACGGATAACACAACTACAAGCATCTTGCTCTTTTGCGACATACTGTAGCCATGTCATCAAGCCTTTATTTATGAGTATGAGCCGTACGTTTTGACACAGGCCGGAATGTGACATCGTGGCCCCGCGAATTGCAATTTACTTTGCATGTTCGCATATCGGGAAGTGTGACGTCACTTTTGGCTAAGAATAACTTCGCCGTGATGCAGTGAGGGCATATGAACAATTGCCCGATGTAACAGAGAAAGGTTCTTAACAACCACGATCCTTAGCCACTTCAGCCCATACACCCCTTTCCACTTATGATCAATACGATGGGGTACCCAAAAGAAACCGAACTAATTTTTTTGTGGGCAGAGCTTTTGTAGTACCGCGTTTTGCCGCTATGAGCGCATAGAGCTAACATTCCTGAGTCGATAAGCCGACTACCGTTGCTTCAGAAGGTAAGGACTAGTTTCGGCAGAGTTTATAGTGACAACTGTTTTGTGTGATCGTCGTTTTTGCAATGGCCCGAACACATGAAAATGTTGAAAAAATTCGTGAAATCATCAAGGAAGATCGACGACGGACCATTGAAGAAATTGTGGAGCTGTCGGGAGTGACTTGGAGCTCAGTTCAGCGAATTTTGACAGAAGATTTGGGAATGAAAAGGGTGGCTGCGAAATTCGTGCCACGACTGCTGACTGCTGAACAAAAACAAGGTCGCGTGGAAGCATGTTGTGCTTTGAAAGAAGAGTCCCGAAATGATCAAAACTTTTTTTCAGCGTTTTGCTGATGTTGCTGAGGTGAAGGAAAAAAACGACGGAGGCGCTGTCAAGCAACTCAAAAGATGAATTTAGACAATGTTTTGAAAAATGGAATAAAAGACTAGACAAGTGTATTAGTGTAAGTGGAGAGTACTTTGAAAGGGACTGAAGGTTTGTGCTTAAAATTTGAATAAATATGTTTAAAAAAATAAGTTCGGTTTCTTTTGGGTACCCCCTCGTATCAGTATCATGCAGGTAACTTAATTGTACAACCTCAAGAAGAGATAAATGGCAAACCTATGGAAGACGGGTGTACTCGTATACTTATGATGGGTATTAAAAGAATATGGGGTAAGGAAGTACAGTGATACATATGGAACAGAATAGGATCCAATAGCAGGCTTTTGTTAACACGATAATGAACTTTAGGGTCGCATAAAAGCGGAATGTTGCCTGACGAGGTGAATAACTGTTAACAGTCGAAGGAACAACCGA
This sequence comes from Cryptotermes secundus, assembly GCF_002891405.2. Classification (NCBI taxonomy): domain Eukaryota; kingdom Metazoa; phylum Arthropoda; class Insecta; order Blattodea; family Kalotermitidae; genus Cryptotermes; species Cryptotermes secundus. The sequence goes on along the minus strand of NW_019722426.1, from coordinate 373,991 downwards.
TCCACAATATTAATTATTTTTTTTAATTCGCTTAGTGGGGGGGTGGAATCCAACTGGGTCCACTCTGCACGGCGGCCACTGATTGGCCTATAGTAGCCTGCCCGGTTGATTATGGTGATGGAGAATTTGGTGGAATGAAGATTGGCAGGGGAAACCGAAGTACTCGGAGAAAACCCGCCTCAGCGCAACTCTGTCCACCACAAATCCCGCTTCAGACCCCGGGATCGAACCCGGGCCGCCGCGGTGGGAAGCCAGCGACTAACCGCTTGAGCTATGGCGCGGACACCACATTACGTAACACAGCAACAATATTCATAATCCACTTACTTCAGACCTACACATTTCTATGTACAGATCTTCAGCAGAAAGGCAGTCTTTTCTTATTATTTTCATGGCAACTTGAACATTATGTTGTGGGATCCCGAAAATGGTCAGCTTTTAAGTGTCTACTGATGGCTTAACTGTTTTTTTCTCTTATAAAACCACAGCACTGCATAAAAAATTAGGTATTTGTACTAACAAACACATATGCAAATATTCTGCATGTCAGTTAAAAAGTCCAACTGTTATACCAAATGCTGGCCACTGACTATTATTTCGCGTAAGGGAGTTATAAATTCTATAAGCGGCAAAGTACTTCAGGTAATTCCTGCGATGGACTAGTTCCTGCTTTGGGGTGGAGAGGGCACCAGCTGTGCGTCTGGAAACCTTTTCCTCATGCAATATGCATCTGCTTTATATGCTCCATTGGCGCTTTGTGTGGGGCCGGAGGCAGGCTCTTAGTTTCCATGTCAGTCTCCTGTGATCTGAGTGGAGGTGCATATTGGCACGAAGTAAACCTGTACACTGCCGGTCACGGTAGCCGAGCTGTCTAAGGCATGTACTGTCTTCGCTCGCTTGGAAACCGGGATCGTGGGTTCGAATCCCACTCAGGACATGGATGTTTAGTTTGTGTGTTTGGGTTTTTCTGTGTTTGTGTATAGGTAGAGGCCTTGCGACGGACTGATCACCCGCCCAAGGAGTCCTGCCGAATGTGTAAGATCCAGAGAAACGGAAGTGAATGGAGAAGTTCATGGAGGTAGGCCTAGGCCCGCTGGGGCTGTAGTGCCAAGGGAAAAAAAACATGTACGCTGCAGCACACAGAAGCTCCGTTACGGTGCCCACCCACTCAGTGCACATGATTTTCACCACCTTGAAGCAGTACTGCATTTCAACTAGCTCAAACTAAATACCGAACGCACTGAGAATACCAAAACCTAAAATCCATGATTTATTTTCGGTTTATTGTAAAGTAATCCGTTCCTATACAATAAACCTGGAGCGTCTGGGGTGTATGATACAGTTTAAACACTATGCCATGAGGGTGGATGCAGAGCACCGCGCATTCTCAACCTCAGCATTAGGCGGAAATGAGTTATCAGCTCCACGTCCCGGCTGCTTCATCCCCGATGGACAACCTACGGTAGCCACTGGAATGGGTGACCTGAGTCGGACGGTAAGGTGGAGATCTCTGCTCCCCGCCTGGAGTCGAAACAGCTTGTCACTGCACTGAGAGCTGATCTAGCAGCTTGCTTCACGTTATTCTGCATGTACGTACGGTTGTGCTTCTTAATGCATATTTACTGTTCACTGCGCTTATTCAGAATACTCGTGTTCAAATGTGATATTTTGTGTCGTTGCTCATTCCTTCCAGATAATTATATAAGTAAAGACTTCAGCTCGTACCTCACAGGAAACAGGTTACCTCTCAGCTACAAAAACCAATCGGTTAATGCTGCCTATGGAAACAATCGTTGTTCACTTTGAGAACCGTATGAAACACACAAACAGACTCTGTGGGCAGAATGTAGAGTTTTATTATGTTAAAGCTGGTGGGACATATAGTAACCGGACATGCGGTAGCGTAGTTGGTTGAAGCACTATGTTACAAGCCGGAAAGTCGCGGATTCGATTCCCAACGAGGANCTTCAGCTCGTACCTCACAGGAAACAGGTTACCTCTCAGCTACAAAAACCAATCGGTTAATGCTGCCTATGGAAACAATCGTTGTTCACTTTGAGAACCGTATGAAACACACAAACAGACTCTGTGGGCAGAATGTAGAGTTTTATTATGTTAAAGCTGGTGGGACATATAGTAACCTGATATACGGTAGCGTAGTTGGTTGTAGCACTATGTTACAAGCAGGAAGGTCGCGAATTCTATTCCCGACGAGGACATTGGATTTTCCAGTTGACTTAATCCTTCCAGCCGCACTATGGCCGTGGGGTCGACTCATCCTCTAACAGAAATGAGTGCCAGGAATCTTCCTGGAGGTAAAGAGCGGCCGGAGAGTAAGGCTGACCTCACCGCCATCTGTAGGCCATCTGTTTAGAAAATGTGGGAACCTCAACATCCCACAACACTATGAGCCTAAACGGCCTGTTACAGGGGTAGCTTTACCTTTATCTTTTTACATATAGTAACCACTGGGCTTGCCGGTCACGGTAGCCGAGCAGTCAAAGACATGTACTGTCTTCGCTGGCTTGGAAACCGGGATCGTGGGTTCGAATCCCACTCAGGTCATGGATGTTTAGTTTGTGTGTGTGCGTTTTTCTGTGTTTGCGTACAGGTAGAGGACTTGCGACGAGCTGATCACCCGCCCAAGGAGTCCTACCGAATGTGTAAGATCTAGAAAAACCGAGTGAACGGAGAATTTTATGGAGGTAGGCCTAGGCCCACTGGTGCTGTAGTGCCAAGGGGAAAAAAAAAAGCTGGGCTCTGAAGGGCTAAATATTACAGAAGAGGAACATGCGATTAACGTATTTTGTGCATACATATAGCCTACACACAAACTTTACAATAACTAATGATGTGTCATGCGTTATTTTACCATATTTTATTGCGCTGCCAAGAGGAAAAGATTGAGAAATTTCTTTACGATTAAAGATGAAACCAGATGCGGCGTGTTTGCACTATCTCAGGATCTAAGGGTCTGCCTTGGGTTTTTTTTTTTTTACTGAAAATGTAATGGCTGATTTTACAATGGATCGAGTCTGGTTGCCATAAGATTAACACACAAAATGGAGCTGTAATATACACAAGATCTGGCAGTATTTGAAAATGAATTTGTTGCGCGAAAAAAAAAGAACATACTAAACGACCTACGGGCAAAGAAACAGGGTTAAAATATATCAGTAAAACTGAATATAGCAACCCCTCGCTAAAGGCAGGGATTTTGTTCTTGAAAAGCACTTCGGTCGGCAAAGCCTTAGTAAGACCAAGACCTTAAGGGGAATTAAGCCCTAGGGTTACGTTTCTAAAAATCACCACAGTCGGAAAAACCACGACTAACAAGAAAAAGGCCTTATGAGGAACTTCAGTTAGGGGAGCTGCGGCCGCTGTTTAAGACCCATGAAACCTAACGAAGCCTAAACAGGTCTACAAACCAAGATAATCACAAATCACTACAAAATTAGAGACATATCGTTATGCAACTACATCAACTTTAACCGCGGAAAATACAAGGAACTAAGTAGTGGCGGGGAAAGGGACAACTTCAAGCGGCGACTGCGGGGATGTCACTGCTTTACTTCTACGTCTTGTGCCGCCTATACGTACAGTACGTGCAATCATTTCTCTTGGTGGACAACAGTATCTTGGTGAAAATATTCTTGACGATAATTTCATTTTCAAAAACTAAGACAAGACCCGCTATTCACAGTGAAGGCCACGTGATATAAAAAGCAAAGCCGTAACTCTTTTTTTTTCTCTGAAGAAGAAATGTCTAATGGAAATTTGAAATTCCCAATTCAAAATGCAACAAAACGTGCCGCTGCAGTCACCGGAAAATCCGAAGCCACTATCTGCAAAATAAGAAAAGAGGCTAACGTGATAAGCTCTAGCGGGGAACATTAAAGAGAAATGGAAACCGAGTAAAAAAAAACTGGATTCGATGAATGTGGTTTATGCTCAATAGGAGAAACACGTGTCACAGTGACTAAGACGCGGGTTTGGATTGGTAACTGAATTTATTGGATACTTACAGGTCGCAACTACAATTATAAATCTACTGCTCATTTGCACAATTTACAATCACTCCACACTAGTCCTCACGGATTTATAACCCAGGAACCATAAAGGTCTCACTTAAGAAGGATCTTCTGCCGTGAAGTTGCTATGCAATCCGAACTATAACGCGTATTAAGACCAGCAGCCTCTTATAAAACATTTATAGATACGGCGCACTTATAAAAGGTAAAAGGCGAATTAACGTCTTTTCCTTTTCCTTGGCACCTCAGCCCCAGTGGGCCTTGGCCTACCTCCATGAACTTATCCGTTCACTTCGGTTTTTCTAAATCTTACACATTCGGTAGGACTCCTTGGGCGGGTGATCAGCTCGTCGAAAGGCCTCTACCTGTGCACAAACACAGAAAAACGCACACACAAAAACTAAACATCCATGTCCTGAGTCGGATTCGAACCCACGATCCCGGTCTCCAAGCGAGCGAAGACAGTACATGCCAAAGTAACGTCTAGCCTTAATTAATTAAGCACCACGCCAAGAGACGCATGGGGAGTGGAGATATAATTCCACCATTCTTAACCTCGGCACTAAATGGGTTGAGTGATCAGCTTCACGCTCTTGCCGGGGAAACAGCCCCCGCACCGGTTGTATAGGGGGCTGGGTGGCTCCCAGGGCCCGTATGGACGATGCAGGAAAGAGACAACTCTCTTGTGCCTACTAGAAATCAAAAACCGATTCTTCGGTCGTTTAGCCTCCATCTTCAAGGTCGAAAAATAAGCCAAGCAAGAAACGAGGGTGAAAGCGCGTGAGTGGAAGACGTCTTCTCTTCTCTGCCTCTACCATTTCACTTCCATGGGACTACCCAGAAGAGAGAACTCTTCATAGCCACCACTGTGAGACCCTCAGATCCTACACAGCGCTATATCCCAGAAGACAGAACTCTTCATAACCACCCCTGTGAGAGCCTCCTCCTACACAGCGCTATATCCCAGAAGACAGATCTCTTCATAACCACCGCTGTGAGAACCTCAGATCCTACAAAGCGATATATCCCAAAAGACAGATCTCTTCATAACCACCGCTGTGAGAACCTCAGATCCTACAGAGCGCTATATCTCAGAAGACAGAACTCTTCATAACCACCCCTGTGAGAGCCTCCTCCTACACAGTGCTATAACACAGAGGGCAGATCTCTTCATAACCACCGCTGTGAGAACCTCAGATCCTACAGAGCGCTATATCTCAGAAGACAGAACTCTTCATAACCACCCCTGTGAGAGCCTCCTCCTACACAGCGCTATATCCCAGAAGACAGAACTCTTCATAACCCCCCCTGTGAGAGCCTCCTCCTACACAGCGCTATATCCCAGAAGACAGAACTCTTCATAACCAACCCTGTGAGAGCCTCAAATCCTACACAGCACTACATCCCAGAAGACAGAACTCTTCATAACCACCCCTGTGAGAGCCTCCTCCTACACAGGCATACTCCATGACGGTACCTTAAAACAAAGAGCAAAACCCGACTCTCTAATTGACACCTACGAGTATTCATATCTGCTTCTGTACCACAGAGCGGAACAGTATGTAACTCCTATTCAGAGTTCTTGTTAAGACGAAGAACTGCTACCTGTCAGACTGTTCGAGGATTTCCAGTCATTAAATAAAAATGAATCCACCGGCGAACAAACAGCCTAAGGAATAAAGGCTTACGACATGCTGTACCGTAGTTGGCTGCACTATGCTACAAGCCAGAAGGTCGTGGGTTCGATTCCCGATGTCACTGGATTTTTCAATTGGCCTAATTCTTCCCGATAAGCCGAGATAACGTAGTGGGACTAGCGACTGGCTACGGGCTGGACGATGGAGAGGTCAGAGTTCGAGTCCCGGTAGGATCAAGAATTTTCTCTTCTCCAAGTCGTCCAGACCGGCTCTGGGGTTCACCCAACTTCCTATCCAATGAGTACCGGAGGCTCTTTCTTCAGGTGTAAATCAGCCGGGGCGTGAAGCTGACCACTCGCCTCCTGCTAGTGCCGAGATCAAGAAAATGTGGATCTATACATCCACTTGCCCATACGCCTTCATGGCGTAGTGTTCAATTAGTTGAGCGCAGGAACAACTTTACCTTTTACGTTGCCTAATCCTTCCAGCCGCACTATGGCCCCGGGATTGACTCATCCTCTAACAGAAATAACTACTAGGAATCTTCCTGGGGGTAAAGACGGCCGGCGCGTAAGGATGACAACCTCACCACCATCTGTGAGCCGATTGTCTAGAGAAAATGTGGGACCCACAACGTCTCACACCCTTACGGGCCTCCACGGGCTGTTAGAGGGATAGCTTTACCTTTTTTTAATATTGAAGGAATAATAGGCATCTTTAAAACACTCTGGGTTGCAAAATTCACTTGTATAAATATTTCTGTTGTCTGTATGCCCGTTAGCGCTTCGTGAGACACTTGTCACCAGCGTGAAAGTGGGGCAAAGCGTGTTGTAAACAGGTCTCCGCTATACACACATATTCTGACAAACATAAATATATTTACATTTAGCAATTCATATGATACAATGACCATAACTACGTCATGCCTTCTGGTGTAAGAATTACGACAGGCAATAATAAATTGGATACGAAGTTGGAAGAACATTCTGATGGAGTTTCAGAGGCGTCAGTCAAATGTCTAAGCTGACGGCATATTTAATCTTTGATATTTGGGGGAAAATGCTACTTTACAACATGCAGCGATTCTCGGCTCCAATCCTACGCAATACCTTCATGTCTGGAAAACATCCCGAGTCTATGCCTTCAAATATTCATTCTCAAATACATTCAAAACCTGCAAATAATTCTACCAGTACTACAAATGCCTGTATTTTAAAGTATTCGAGAAGCCACTTCAGAGGTTCTGTACAAAGATTCGTGCTTTCAATTTCCCCACATTCATCCTTGAAAAGCTGAAATTTGGAAGGACAAAAAGGTAACGACCAGCTTCACGCTCCAGCTGCTGTATCCAGAGGATAAGACGCTGAGTGCTGGTGTCAGCCTTGAGCTGGTCTAGGCGTGGTGGTAAAACAGATAATCCTGCTCTTGTGGGAAATCGAAACGTCATCAAGGACCTAATTAATTTACTGAGGTGTCGGGAACAGTGGCACTAAATCTGGGCTTAAGAAGCAAAATGCGCTAAGGCTTAGTGTCTGCTGTTTGGCAGATGCCGTGATTTCTAAAAATTTATCCATCCCTGGATGTAATATGATAAAGTACAAGCCGTAACAGCAATTTGAAAGTGACCTTGACCCACACCGGGCACCAAAGGGCATAGGGTGTCACGAAGAACACCTGGCGGTTATTTCGTATGCAGATGACATGTGCAGTCGGTACGGGTGCCGTCGCGTGCTCCATGTCTGCACAGTCCCGCAGCCACTACACAGCTGTGCACTTACGTCAGCATTGACAGCATTCCGCAACACAGCTGACTGCAAGCGACTGGCTGGTTGCTGTCAGGTAACACACGTGGAGGGGCACAGACCGCACTCGCCACCTGATGCATCAGTCATACCCGGTTCCCATTAAGGTGAAGTAATAGGCCGTGCCATAGCACAGGCGGTTAGTCGCCGGCTTCCCACCGCGGCGGCCCGGGTTCGATCCTGGGTCTGGTCAAGTGGGATTTGTGGTGGACAAAGTGGCGCTGGGGCAGATTTTCTCCGAGTACTTCGGTTTTCCCTGCCAATTTTCATTCCACCGACTGTTCCACATTCATCATCATCATCATCATCTATTATTCAGGGCTGGTACAATAGGAAAATTTGTGGCCGACGTGCCAAGTGGACTCAGCCTCAACCCACCCCAAGGAACTGAAAAGGTGAAGAAACGTCCAGAACGGCCCAAAGCGAAATGAGCTTCCTAACGGACCAATCACTGGACCTCTTTCCCGAGAGTTATGCAGACTGGAGCAAGAAGCTGACGAATAAGTTGCATCGAATGCCAAGGATAAGAGCTCTATGTTCTTGCCCTGTACAATTTACGGCATGGGACTTATACGCGTGAGGTCGTGCCATAGCTCAAGCGGTTAGTCGCTGGCTTCCCACCGCGGCGGCCCGGGTTCGATCCCATGGTCTGCTCAAGTGGGATTTGTGGTGGACAAAGTGGCGCTCGGGCAGGTTTTCTCCGAGTATTTCGGTTTCCCCTGCCAATCTTCATTCCACCAATTGCTCCACAATCACCCTCACCTATCATCTGGGGCTGGTACAATAGGCCAGAAGTGGCCGCAGTGCAAGGGACTTAGTCCCACCCCACTAGCAATAAAGATAATAGTTATACGCGTAACTTTAGTCATCTCACTCCGTCCTGCTCTGAGCTATTTCATTCCAACCACAGTTTACTGCAAATCACAAAGTGACAAATGGACGAAACATCTTGTAAAGAACCTTTACTTTCCACGAACGCTCTCTTCTGGGATGTAATGCCGTTTAGTCCGACAAAACATGACTGACGTCCCACAGAAACACATAGCTCCTTATTTTCAAGGTCGAATAAGCAAAGCACGTAGCCAGCTAGACGTAGCTTTGCTTGTCCCTGCTTCCTGATGGTTACTTGTTTGGTTTGCTCTTCGGCCTTGAAGACAGAAGCAGTATATTCTTCCGAAACGTGGGCGTCTTCTACCGGTCTGCACAGCGTTCAACCACACAATGCAGCATTCTCCAGTCACCGCCGTAAGATCTTCAAATCCAGCATCAATTTTATCTCCTTACATAACAGGACTCGAAACTTTTTAATGCGTTACACAAACAATCAAGAAAATAAATTTCCTCTTCTGCCAGTCTTCATGGTTTCGTTAAATCAATATAAGTACCGGCACTTCTACAATACCTGGGAACCGATGGCCATGTCTCACATGGGCAAATTTTGAATATTTTTTATTTCAGACAAGTTCTAAAATTCCATATGCCTATATTACGTAGCCAATGTGCTTACGTATTATTTCGATAAGTTATATAAGCGTTTTCCTTTCATCTTCCGATCATCCCACGTCATCAGGGTTTATTAGATTTACTGGGCCTATATACACGTATTATAATTGCACACTAGTTCTACAGGTTTATCATTTAGCACATAGCACGTTCTTACGTATAATTATTTCCTTATAAGTATGTATTCTATTCTATTATATTTAAGCATCCTGTTGCACTCTACATGATAAATGATATAATGATATAAACTCCGTCCCAAGTGCAAACAATATATTATGTGTCCTTGANGAAGTAGAGGTTGATAATAACAAGGAAAGTGTTTTTAAATGTTAAATTTTGGGCTGGGTGCAGTGTGACAGCAACGTGAGTGTTATACACCTGATGATGGCCGTCTGAGGCCGAAACATGTAGCGTAAAGGAGCAAGATCAAGGACACATAATATATTGTTTGCACTTGGGACGGAGTTTATATCATTATATCATTTATGTATTCTATTATCAACCAGAGAATGCGCTCGGTGTGAAAGTTACGATGTACACGTAGTTTACAGCACGGTATTAAGTCGAATTATTTCCTTTTAGAGTCTACCATTTTCGTTTTATCATTATAAATCTTCAGATGAAACGGTTAAGCTACAGCTAAGACGGTTAGTCGCTGGCCTCCCACAGCAGCGGCCCGGGATCGAACCCGGGTCTGGTAATGTGGAATTTGTGGTTGACAAAATGGAGCTATGACAAATTGTCTCCAAGTACTTCGGATTCCCCTACCAATATTCATTCCACCAACTGCTCCATAATCACCATCATCTATCATCTGGGGCCGGTAAATGCCGCAGTACCAAGTGAACTCAGTCTCACGCCACGAAGAATAAAAACAAAATCTTCATATCAAAGTTCTTCAACATCAGGTTTAGAAGTATATGAAACAGACATTCTTAACAAGCCAAGGAGAAAAATTCAATGTGTAGACACTAAGTGTCTGGGTGATCTTGGTGCAACAGGTGTAAATGCAATGGACATCCCTCGCAGTGAGCAGTGAAAGTTGACCAAACAGCTGGCGTTCTGCTAGCTTTTGCTTCACCGTGCATTTCATAATAGTTCTGCAGGCGAGGTCGACCCCGGGACCTTTCATTCACACGGTGACACACACCTGAATTTTCATGCTGGGACCCGCGAGACAAGCCTAAAATACAATTTCAACAGTGTCCCGTAATTTATTTATTTGAGTAGGCCTGTTACCTCCATGATACTTTTCTCCATGAGAACCTCAGATTATTAGGGGGGATAGGATCTTATGAATACAAGATTATTATATATGGGTCCCTAGTAATTAAATGCCTTAACTAAATGTACCTTATTGCTGTGGGTGCATATATCCTTCCCACACTCAGTATTAACGTTACATTTTATAAAACATGTCTCCCATTTGCTCTTCTCTCTAAGTAAGTATTCCCAAAATGGCCGCGCCATATCTCAAGCGGTTAGTCGCTGGCTTCCACCGCGGAGGCCCGGGTTCGATCCCGGGGTCTGGTCAAGTAGGATTTGTGGTGGTCAAAGTGGTGCTGGGGCGGGTTTTCTCCGAGTACTTCGGTTTCCACTGCCACCAAATTCTCCATCATCATAATCACCAGGGGCAGGCTACAATAGGCGAATCAGTGGCCGCCGTGCGGAGTGGACCCAGTTGGACTCCAACCCCCAATAAGCGAATTTAAGTATTCTCGAATCATTACCACTAACCATCTTCATGTGATTTCTTCACGAAGACGCAGCCATTTCTATCTTGCATTTCAAATGTATTCTCCAAATCAATATCTCGCAAAAATAAGTATTAAATGTTGTTAGGACCGTAATTGAGGTTAGGAGTATGGAAGTCAAAAACGTGTCGAGATGTTCGGAAGGGACAAAGCCCCGTTATGGGGGCGAGAAGACGTGGCTGAAAAGGCGAAGTTTACACTGAGAAGAGTTTTCTCCGTGCCAACCTAAAGAAGCCCATGGGGCGAGCTACCGTGCCTTGGTAAGACCTTATTACTTCGACACCTTTCCAAAAAACTAAATAAAAAAACTGTGGCCTGTAGTCCGCAAGTGAACTATAGCCACCGAGCGACCGCCACTTGTCGGCGAAGTTAGTGTGTGGTGGTCAGAGTTCCTGCCTACAGATCCAGAGGTCCCGAGTTTGTTTCCCGGTGCTACCAGATTTTCTGAGAAGTAGTGGGTCTGGAACGGGGTCCACTCAGCCTCATGAGGATAACTGAGGAGCTATTTCAAGGAAATAGCGGCTCCGGTCTAGAAAACCGAGATTAACGGCCGTGGGGATTCGTTGCGTTGACCACGCGACACCCTCTATCCGCTAAAGTTGCCACTTCGACACCTCTAGGAACGAAAATTCGTTCTGAACACCGTAGCCTAGTCAGCTCTTAAGAAATACAAAAGAGGGGCACATTGCCCACAGCATCATGCATAACCAACTGTCTGTGCCACTGCAAATTATGCACACTCATGCGTAAAGAGGGTTACTCAGAGTTTTTCTTACTGTGTCAAAATCGATTTGTAATTCATTCAATATAGCTGCAACTGTACGGAATAATATGGTTAATTACAGTCAGAACCCGCCAATGGACCCTACCATAAATCAAATGAATTCACTCCAAACTAACGTCTAATTTCTTTAATCTAATTTCGTTGCGCTGATCACAAGACACCCTCTATCCGCTAAAGTTGGCACTAACTTCGCCGACAAGAGGCGGTCGCTCGGTCGGTATAGTTCGACTGCGGACTAAAGCCACGGAATTTGTTTCTTATTTCTCATCTCACACATACGACATTTCCCTCCGATATTATTTTAATAATAAGTGCATTAGGCGGAAAACACTAATTCTGAAGCTCCTCGTATCTCACAGAATCCTCTGGTGTTTCATATTCTAAAATTTTGTAAATCCTCTTCACAGAATTCAGATCTAATCGCACTAATGGTTGTTAAGTAATGAGATTATTTAAATAGATCACTGTTTTACGGCCATTAATCAAATTGCTAGACACTGTCGCTGATGCTTCAAAGTCTTGGTACTTGGTCCAGCTCTTTCTCCTTTTCAACTACGTAACGTAACCCTCAACAAGGCCAACAACAAAACAGTATGATATAGCTGTTTCGTGTTTCTAGAACATAAATTACTCAATCAGCATTGACACCACGTGACGTTTCTTTCTAAGTTTTAACGTCTGTAAATCAGTTTGAACAGAAAAGGTTAATGCCGTCTTCTGGTCACACTACGAAATACACACATACTACTTTTTTGCTTTCTTGTGGACAATCTTGAAGCGTAAGACGCGCAATTGTAGAACTGTGTGAAAGTGAGCCGCCTGACACCGACCAGCTGCTAATACGCAACGTTCGGCCCTGCCTGGGGCAGCCAATTGTTGCTAAACACCGCAAGAAACCCCCACGTTAATAATAAACACGCTTCGTAGAATAAAATATTAACTTGCATAATGCGTTCCGTAAAGTGAGTAAACTGATTCCATGTCGTGTAACATGTTCTCTTAAAGGTAAACGGGACAATAGTGAAGCAGGCTTCAAGAAAATCATTAACCTAAGGAACGGAAATCTACAATATTATAAAAGGAGACACTTCATGTGCTAGGCATGAGAAAAGAACTGAAGAAAGAAAAAATTAAACCAGAATTTTGAAGGGGCAATCTACTGAAAAGCGCTACTATGAAGACCGTGGGGGTGGGAATACAATACAATACCATGAAGAAGGATTTCAGGAAAATATATACACGTAAGACTTGTGCGAGTAGAACAGGATCGTGCCGAGTGGCGGGGCTTTGTGTACATTAGGGCTATATTACCGGACAGTGAATTAATTAGCTAATGAAACAGGAGGGGAACACCTCCGATATCACAGGAGAACAGTCGCTGCGCCTCACAGAGGTTTTATACGACGGTTTAGTATCGTAATGTGGTTACTTCCTTCGCATATTGCTCACTGAATCTGGAACATACAAGACGTTTCAGAGGCTGGCTGGAATATACGGAGTTGTGGCACACGTCCCCCCCCCCAACACACAAAATATATAATCGTAGTTTATACTGAGGAAAACTCAGTTTCTCACCCTGAAAAATTGGACTGAATGTTGGAGAACAAAGTGCTGAGACTATATATGGGCCCCAGAGGACGGAACATTGCAGGTGAGGTAAAGGTATATTTGTCCCTGTGCTTAACAAATTAAGCACTACAACATGAAGGCGTATGGTGGATTGGATGTATAGAGCCACATTTTCTTGACCTCGGCACTATCTGGATGCGAGTTCAGTTTCACACCCCGGCCGCTTTACCCCCGGGAAAAGATCCCCCATACCCACGGGATAGAAAGAAGATTGGGTGTACCCCTGAACAGGTCTGGACGGGTTGAAAAAGAGAAAATTCTTGACCGTAGCAGGACTCGAACTCCGACCCCTCCGTCGTCCAGCTCGTAGCCAGTCGCTATACCGATGTTATTCCGGGTCTTTGGTAGAATTTTTTTTTTTTCCAATGGCTCTTCCAGCTCATTTAAGGCCCAGGCCTCTTATTCTGCTCCGTAATCAATTTTCACAGATGGTAGGACTCTTTAGACGAGTGGTCAGCCCGTCGCAAGGCCTCTACCTAAACACAGGACAACGCAGATACTGAATAAACGCATACACACACCAAATAGCCATGTCTTGAGTGGGACTCGAACCCACGATCCCAAGGTCCGAGCGAGCGTAGACAGTTCATTCCTCAGACCGCGCGGCTACTGTGATCGGCCCTTGGTAGTACAGTGTTCAGAATATAGCAGGAGGGCGGGAAAATATACATAACAAAGAGCCCAACAAATATTATTAGAATAATCAAGTCAAGGAGGATAAAATTGGTGGGATATGTCGCACAGCCGTGTGGCTGATGCGATATCAAAACATTATGGCAGGAAACACTGAAGGAAAAAGTCAATTATGGACAACTCGGGTCAAGACGGGAGCCGCGGGAAGGTAATATTAAAATAGTTCTTATAGTAATAGAGCGTGAGAGTGTAGATGGGCTAGACTGATTCGGGCTATGCTCATTGGCACACTCTTGGGAGAACCGGTTCCGTGAAGTTGAAGTTTTTGAGCCAGAGAGCTTCTAAAGAAAAACTCTGATAGAGACGTCAGTCTAGGATGAAGTAATTCGGTTTGTTGGCTTATATTACGCATGGGAAACTTCAGTGCCGACGTAGCGATCATGTAAACGGTAAAGTGACCGCAGTAGAGCATGGCTCTTTTCGTTCACGATTAAGCTCCACAAATTTATAACACTGCTTAACCCACTGCCATATTTGGATGCCTGCAGAACTTCTGTCCGTTTGAATGCCGTCAGTTACGTTTACGGCTGTGAAACATTACCGAATTATTGTCACACACACTGAGGGAAAGGTGAAGGACGGGAGGGGGGGGGCTGCCGAAAGGAGCCATTACAATAAACATGGCTCACAGTTTAACTACTAAACACTGACGTAGGCCGGTAGTTTGTATTAATTTCAAACACTTATTTTTAAAGGGCACGCGATAGCGTAGTTGGTTGGGACAATATGCTACTTGCCGGAAAGACGTGGGTTCGATTCCCGATGAGGTCATTCGATTTTTCAATTGACCTAATCTTTCCAACCGCACTATGGCCCTTGGATCGACTCAGCTTCGAACACAAATGAGTGCCAGTAATCTTCCTGAGAGGTAAATGGAGGCCGGTGCGTAAGGCTGACAACCTCAGCGCCATCTGTGAGCCGGCTGTCTATAAAATGCGGGAGCCTCGACGTCTCACAGTCCTATGGGTCTCAATGGCCTGTTTCAGGGACAGCGTTACGTCACTTACTTCTTAAATCTTTTAAATGGTTCTGTATACTGTATTTTAGCAAATGCACTGAAGCTAATTCTCTGAAGTATGTCCATTATTTGAACTCTTGCAAGATTCCATATATGGAAATTAGAAACACTTTGCATAGAACATGCTATCGACGTTTCCGCGAACACCAAATACTCGAAAGCCTGTCAAGTAATTGTAAGTATTTGGCCGCGACAGCCATACCTCAAGCGGTTAGTTGCTGGCTTCGCACCGCAACGGCCTGGGTTCGATCCCGGGTCTCGTCAAGTGGGATTTGTGGTGGACAAAGTGGTGCTGGGGCAAATTTTCGCCGAGTACTTCGATTTCCCCTGCCAATTGTAACCGAACCATTGAAATCCTTCCCCCCTCTTTTTATTTCAGTAGTTATAAAGTAGAATTATGAGAATTACTAAGAAACAGGAAGACACAGTCAGAACAAACAGATAGACCGAACTTGCGCGGACAAAGACATCTGTTAGTTCTTGCTTCCAAGCATCTGGGGTTGTTTCGAAAAGGGCAGAAATGATACTTCATGGAACCCCCACTGAGTTTCTTTAGAAATTCAGAAGTTGACTTACGGCGGCAAGACACTTTGAGAATTCGAGACGTGACAGTCGCCACCCCGTCATAAGTCAACAGTGGGAGGGCCAGGGGTTCATTAGCGACCCTCATAAGTTACATCTCTGTCAATTTCGCTATTTGGGATTTTAGGCCGAAACTGCTTCTAAAACAATCGGTCATTGGCCGGAACCAAAATTAAGCCAACTCCTCTTATTTGAATCCACCTATCCGGAAATTTAGGAGGAGAAGAGAGGAGGCGGATACAATTAAGTTAGGACCTCTGGCTCGGCAGAGAGTCCAGTTTAAGATTGGGGGAGTCTGCTAAAACTTTCGAACGTGGCGGAGGTAAACCCCGCGAATATACTTGCGCGTTAAACTAAATAATTTGGGCAAGTACAGCACCGGCGGCTTGGAAGCCGAGACTAAACCTGACGGTGTAGATTTTTGACTCCGAGTGACTGTGAGAAACAATAAAGTGTTCCAGTGGCAAAGTGCATTGTGTTGGTCAGAAGTGCTTCACCCTCACTTGTCCGAGCCTGACCCTTAGCCGACCTGAGGAGAGAACTCATCGCCAGGAGCTAACCAAACCCATCGCCAGCTTCCACCCCACTCACGACTTCCCTCCTTTAAAAATGAATCGCAAACAGCACCTAGCTGTTTGCTGGCGCCCATAATATCAGGTTCTATGTTGAAATTCCAAACCCGTAATCAGCAACGGAAGGAGGAAGCGGTGGAGCCGGAAGAAGCGGTGGAGCCTGGTCAAGCCGGAACCAGCCACGACCTAACAACTTCAACGGAGGCAGCACCAGGTAGGGCAGTCAAAGTGACAAGTGGCAACCACCTTGTGGGCAAGAAGCCTAAAGAGAGGGTGGACGGTTAGACAATCTTCATTCCACCAATTGCTCCACAATCACCCTCACCTATCATCTGGGTCTGGTACAATAGGCCAGAAGTGGCCGCAGTACAAGGGACTTAGCCCCACACCACTAACCAAAAAAGACCTAAGTTTGACCATCTGTCGCATTACTTTGGCGACTACTTAGTCTGTAATGTATCGTAACATTTGGACAGTTATGTTTTCGGTTATTTGAAGGTACTTAAAATCTTATATCCGCTTTCCCTTTCGCCCCTTCTCTTTCGGCTCTGGTCTAGACATCACGATGTTCCCAAATTCAGGCTATACCCATAACATAATTTGACACGATCACTGTTGAGCCAACTTTCCTTATTTTCCAAAAAAAAAAATGAAAGCAAGCTCATGCGATCTCTAGTCTGTCTTTGTGCCTACGTATACTTTGACGCTGATCATTCTGAGCCCTTATTTATTTGGATGATTATAGATGAACGTGAAATTTATTTCTAATTAATTCTCGGTAATTTAAATTTCAAAAGTCTTATGTTTCGGTATTACTGGAAATGTATCGTGATCTATAATATCGTATTTCATCGTCTGCGACGTGCAATACGGTGTTTATGTTGAAAATTTCTAGATTCTGGCAGAATCAAGAAGTCCGGAGTTCTGACATTTACGATCAGTCATAAATTTAGCTCGGGTACAGGGAACCGGACGCGCCTAAAAGGACAGGTCAGAGCTTGTTACAATTGCCTGTGAATGAGGGCCAGTATGATTGGGTTGCCTCGTTCAAGCTTCCCATGGAAGATGGGATGAAATGTATATGTCAACACCATCTTTCGAATTCCCGGCGTGGGGGTGCAAGCCATTCCACAAAGGAGACTTTCACAATATTCCGAACTGAACGGACGTGACCCTTGCACGCTCCGGGACATAGCTAGCCGATAGTGTAACGCTGTAACTTAAAGCTAAGAATACATTAATTTAACAGTGTGGTGAATTAGCAGGTGAATAAACGTCAACTGGCTCAACTCTCAGAAAAACGCTTTCTTCGGCATCGCTACCCTGAGACCAATGCAAACCGACACAGCTAGTTTCCCGTACCTATACCGATCTTCCTTAGTTTGATCTGTGAGAACAACTTCCAGTAGCCATCATACACTGACCTAAGGTAGAAACAGGTGTAGCAGGGATAGCACCATTCCAACTGCGCTGATACAAGCATAGGCGGGTTGGAAAAGAGCGGTGTTAACTTCTCATCAAATTTCGAATGCTTGAAGCAATCTTTATGAAACTTTGTATGTATATTAAGGCACCTGATCCCATCTCAACGGCGTAATTCATACCCGTAAACCCCTTCCATCAGACTGTGTATCACTCCTATATTTGCAAGGGAACGGTCTGGGTAAGTGTTAGAAGAGCTCTGTGGAGGTGCTGGCCTAGGCGTTAGGATTTAATAACATTGACGTTGCAAAAGCCACTCGTTGCTTATCCAGACTAGTCTACTTGGAACGGTATTTAGCAGAGATCTGTCTCAGGCTCCTCGGGCCTTGCTTAGGCAGGCAGAATGAGCCTTATAATTACTGCTCGCTAATTCAATGCCTGCACAGTCGCTCCTTTTTTTTTCATTGGCACTACGGGCACAAATCACTATTCACCATGTAAACGAACACTGTAGATTTAGAATATACTCTCTAAAAACTTGAAACTTGAAGTCCCAAAAGATTCAAAGCCCTGCTCTGCATAAAAGATTACTCCCTCACTTGCTCTGATTGGATTAATTTGAAACATGAAGTGGTTTTTATTGACCGCCTCTGTAGTCTAGTACTCAGAGCTCCTACCTACATATCCAGAGGTCCCGGGTTCGATTCCCGAAGCTACTAGATTTTGTGAGAAATGGTTGGTCTCAAACGGGGTCCACTCAGCCTCGTGAGAATAACTGAGGAGCTATACGAAGTAAATAGTGGCTCAGGTCTAGAAAACCGAAATTAACGGCCATGGGGATCCGTTGCGCTGACCACGCGACACCCTCTATCCGCTAAAGTTGTCACTAACTTTGCCGACAAGCGGCGGTCGCTCGGTCTGCATAGTTCGCTTGCGAACTACAGGCCATGGAGTTTGCTTTTTGTGGACTCTAATTCTACATTCACCAATAAACTGAGTATTAGTAATATTGAACATTTAGTTGCGATGAAGTGTTGAATAGCTCGTCAATTCAACATATGCTCTTAGCGTCACCAGCTGGCCATATTTGTGGCAACATGCTGAAACACGTGTTACTAACATCTGCTACATACGCAGACTGCAAAGGTTTCTCCGTTGCGATACGTCAAATTTTTAAGAAAAGCGATTTATTTTAGTAAGGAATGCGTGTTTAATTATACAAAAATCAATCATATTCATTACAGTAATTAAACACATACTCTAATAATAAGCCTTCAAGTTTGACCTGTGGTAGTACATCCCACCTTCCGATGCCAGGCAACGGCTCTGAAAACACCTTCCTGCTGCAACGAATGCACGCAACAATAGAAGATCTGTTAGATGCGTTATTTCCTATTCGGTCCGTTTCCTATCAAAGGATAGTCTGTAGGTCTGTCTTTGTATCACCTTATCGTTGCTAGGTAAAAACTCGGTAAAGACGTTCCCGCGGCAACGAAGAATTGTTGGAGGCGTAGTTTTCTATGCGTCCCGTCTCGTATAAAAATGCACGATTAGTTCTTCCGGGAGTTTCTTGTTTAAATAACGGTTGAAAAGATCCTGAAATGTAGATGGTTCCTGTTAGGCGCTTGAAGCCAGGACCCCTACTTGCAGTGACATCTCAGAATTTACTTGTACGGAATGGAGTCTCCGAGGTCTCTCACATGAACAGTGAAAACAAATGCTGGAGCCACTCCATTCGTAGCTTAGTTTCATACTAAGGCTTTAAATGTCAGTGTTAATCTCATTTCTGGGTCACTCTGTATAATTTACCTCTCATTTGTGGTTGCAACCCTAACAACTTTCTATTTGAAACAAGTGAACGGCTAATGGAAATCTGAACAATTATTACTTAACATTTCATAAGATGAGCAAATAACCGGGAGATCTTTATCATAATTTAGGAGAACGCGTTGCCCCCACCTGCAGAGCAGAAGCGTACCATTTACGTTTATTATTCTACCCTGAAGGCAGGAGCAGCAAGTTTCTCCGAAACGGTGGTGGCGATCTACCAGTCTACACGGCTTCATACCTCAGCAGTCACCGCCGTAAGAACCTCAAATCTCATAAAAATGCTGTTAAAGGTAAAGTTAAAAGTAAAGCACTACGCCCTGAAGGCGTAAGGACAGGATATACAGATACGTGTTTTCTTGACCTCGGCAAAAGTTAGAGGTGAGTGGTCAACTTAATGCCCCGGCCACTCTAACCCCAGAGAGAGCCTCCGGCACTCATTTTATAGCAGCCTGGGTGGACCCCAGAGCCATTCTGGAAGACGCGGACATGAGAAAAATCTTGAACCTACCGACCCCTCGGCCTTCCAGCCCGTAGCAGTCATAATTTGTTAACTAACTATTGCAAAGTAACTGATTAATCAGTGTTCTTAAGTTTGCAATTAACTGTCAGAAATTTTGGCTGATGACAGTAACACCTGGTGTGTCACACCTGTTTTGAAGTCGTTCAGTTACACGTTTAATGTCTGTCAAAAAAAAAATCAAGACAAATTAAACGATCGGCTATTCTGAAAATATAGCTGTCATGGAAGCATCTCACTGTTCTTTCCTCAGGAAAAATTATGAATACTATTAATACACAATATACAGTGCAGCAAATGAAAAGCTAAATTTTATATAAGTAAAGATAACAGTATTTAACATCACGTACACTTCCAACTAACACAAACTGGAAAGCTGTTTTTTTTCAGGGGTTTCTAAATTCTAGAGCACTCCCCTTGAACTGTTTTACACGAATGTAACAGCACCTGAAGATCATTCTTAAAAGCAAAAACAAAGTGAAGGTTTACTCCAATTTGAAATACAAGCTCTTTCCAATCGAGTACTTCATATCTTGAATGATCTTTCATATTAAATTATTCCAAATGGTAATTTGATGCCGAAAAGGAAACAACTTTACAGACCACCAAGACAGAAATTAGTACTACATGTCCTCGTTCTTCATTAACTGCTCAAACAAACAAACAAAAACAAACTCCGTGGCCTGTAATCCGCAAGTGAACTATACCGACCGAGCGACCGCCACTTGTCGGCGAAGATAGTGTCAACTTTTGCGGATAGAGGGTGTCACGTGGTCAGTGCAACGGATACCCACGGCCGTAAATCTCGGTTTTCTACACCGGAGCAGCTATTTCCTTGAAATAGCTCCTCAATTATCCTCACGAGTCTGAGTGGACCCCGTTCCAGACCCACTATTTCTCACAAAATCTGGTAGCGCCGGGAACCGAATACGGCGCCCCTGCATCTGTAGCCAGGAACTCTGACCACTAGACCAGAGTGGTTCATTAACTGTTCGCCATACAGAAAACTGGGCGAATGAAATGTGTAAGTATTAATTAAATTGTGTACTTACATTTTTCTATCACACACTAATATTTTGTATGAGAATTATTTTTTGGAATGGGGTTCGATTTCAGCTCAATATGATGTAGTGGTAAAGTTGCAGCGATAGAAACCAATATTAAAAACTCTTTAAGGACGAATAACTTTTCGAAATCGTTTCGCACAGTGTGGCAGTGAAGTGCAGCGCAGCTTCTAGAGCAAGAAGGGAACCAGACTCCTATGATATTCTTAAAAGAAACTGTCTCTCTGTATGTAAGCATGTAATTACCGTATCATTAAACATACACCGAGCCTTGATAGCGTCGTCGGTATAGCGACTGGCTACAGGCTGGACGACCAAGGGGGTCGGAGTTCGAGTCCCGGTGGGGTTAAGAATTTTTACTTCTCCATGTCGTCCAGACCGGCTCTAGGCTCCACCAAACCTACTATCCAATGGGTACCGAGGGCTCTTTAACCGGGGGTAAAGCGACAGGGGCGTGAAGCTGACCACTCCCTTCCAACTAGTGCCGAGGACAAGAAAATGTGGATTTATATATCCACTTCCCCACACCCCTTCAAGGCGTAGTGCTTAATTAGTTAAGCACAGGGACAACGTTTCTAACTTTACTATATATATACATACGTAAAGGTAAAGCGGTCCCTATACTTGGCTAATCAAGCACTGCGCTATGAAGGCTATGAGGGAATACACACATAAACATATCCTGACATTGGTTACTTATGCAGCATCATGTCTTTTACAGGACAGTAACAGGTAGAAATCACTGCGGAGGCTCATAAATTGTCTGGCAAATACTACAAAACTAGTTTCTAGCACAGGTATTAGGCGTCACCGTCTGTGCACGTCGGCCGCCAACCCGTAACACGTAGCAGACACCGCTGTTTCTGCTGCTTCCTTCTCGGATTTGTGCGACTCTCACTGGATCTCCTTGTCCACGACAAAGAAAGTAACATTGGACAATGGCGATGTCTGCAGACACTGCGACAGATTTCACGTCTGGCTTCGGTGCCCCAGCACGTGCAATACACGCGTGGCATACGAACTACGTTAAGTTCGCTTCCAGCTTCGTGTGAGTATTCCTTGTAACTGTGGACCTACTGCATATCTTAGGCTTCATTATTAAACGCCGGGCATCTCAGTACAATTTGTTCTTCCGTTGGTTCTGTTCAGCTAATTCACATCTCCCACACGTCCAGTAATATTAAACTACATGGAAAGACACGTACAAGCTTAGAATCTTTCGTTGATTGTGTATTCCCCGAAACAAAATGTTAAAATGTTACTAAAATTTCCTCCTCCTCCTCCTCCTTCTTCTTCTTCTTCTTCTTCTTCTTCTTCTTCTTCTTCAAGGGCACAAGCCATTGGCCTGTTTCCGTCTTCAAGAGTATACGCCCATCTAGCTGTTGGATTTACATTTCCACAGCATCTTATAGAACCCGAAGGTTCATTACCGTGTTCAACAAGAGCCCTCCACCGGTCCCTATCCTGAGCCAGAACAATTCAATCCGTATCATCCCAATCTATCTCTCTAAGATAAATTTTAATATTGTCCACCCACCTACGTCTTGGTTTTCCCAGTAGCCTCATTCCTTCTGGCTTTCCCACCAATGTCCTATATGCATTCCTCCTCTTCCCATTCGTGCTACATGCCCTGCAATTCTCATCTTCCTTGACTTGATCATTCTGATTATACTTGGAGTACAAGTCATGAAGTTCCTCGTTATGTAGTTTTCTCCAACCTCCTGTCATTTCATCTCTCTTTGGTCCAAATATTCTCCTTACCACCCTGTTCTCAAACACCCTCAGTCTATGTTCCTCCCATAATGTCAAAGACAAAGTTTCACACCCATACAGGAATTTACTCTACAACTATTAATTTTATAAAAGAAAGTATAACTGGAAATACTAAAATGTATACATTTCGCATGAAATTTAGGTAAAGGTAAAGCTATCCCTGTAACAGGCCGTGGGGGTCCATAGGGTTGAGAGATGTTGAGGGTCGCACATTTTCTAGACAATCCTCACAGATGGCGGTAAGGGTGTCAGCCTTATGAGTCGGCCGCCCTTTGCCCCCAGGAATATTCCTGGTACTCATTTCTGTCGTAGGCTGAGTCGAACCCAGGGCCATAGTGTGGCTGGAAGGTTAGCTAAACTGAAATAATCCACCACATCGGGATTCGATCCCGCGACCTTCCGGCTTGTAGCATAGTGCCTCAACCAACTACGCTACGCCCCGCATGAAATTTAGACTTGTAAGCTAAATCAGCCAATTCGCAGGCACAACTACGAGTATTATAAATGTATAACCCAGTCTACGTTCTTTAAACTGGGTTCTAATGCCCAGGATTACTGGGTTTTTGAACTTTGGGCGATGGACAAAGTAAAAAAAAACTCGAGTAATTTTAAGAAACTCAATCTGTTTAAAAAGAGCATTAGTAAACCTATACACTGACTACATGAAGATAGAAGAACAAACTTCCCTCAACATTAAGTTAACATTATAGATGAATTTACTTTTCGAAGAAAGCAGTCTTCTGGGATGTGGCGCCGTGTAGATATTGTGCTAACAGACGTTTCCGAGGAACGCATCGCCTCCATCTTCAGGGTAGAAGAAAAAAGAAGAGAATCCGCGAGCAAGGAACCAGCGTGAGCAGGTGCTAAGACTGCCTTCTTCATAGTCACCGCCGTGAAAACCGCAAGTCTTACACAATTTGCTTTTCGTTCCAGTCATGTACTTGTCTTCATACGTGGAGATTAATCTGACGGACAACTGAAAAAAAAACACAAAAACTGAAACACAGAGGCGGAAATCCGGCAGCCCCTGGGCTGCTGGTAACCCCCACTGTTATAAAATCCATGTTTCGCCGCCAGATCGAGACACTCGTGCCACTGCAGCAGTCACGCTTTGGTCAGCAGATATTTATAGGAGCAGGGTCACTGATAACGTCTTCAATCGTCTTTAGATACAACTTGCCTACATTATTTGTCAGCTCGAAACAGATACAGCATGTTCTGTAAACTCCTTATTGCTTTCTGACCTGTATAAAGAAAATGTGTGGTGTTCCTCATGAGTATTTTACATGATTCTTTTGTAAAGTTACAACAAATTCATGAAGTAGCCCTGGACACATTACACTGTTTGTTGTTATGGTACAGATTGATCGTTCAACATCAAAATTCCAAAATTCAAGGGCAAAAGTACACGAATGGGCACGCGAAGGGCAGAAGATATGACACACTTTAAGGAAACTAATATCAAGGAAAATATACGTGTAAGAAACCGTTCAATCTTTCAACGTCCAACGTTTCATTTCAGGATAGGCTGTAGAACACAAGGAACAAGGGGGAAGCAAAACTGAAGCCAAAGTTGGCAGATCTGAATATACATTCTCGGAAGGGACGGAGGTACAATTGGTCAGTCGCGTTAAAGAACAAGACGGCCATTTAATGTCGTTATCAAGAAAGAACTTTTGAAACTGAAATATTGTTTGGCCGAGGAGATACTCGTACATATTCATCATAAATCTAATGACGAAAGCATGTTTCCTGGAAAACATTCTTATTGGGATAAAGACTGGCTCCGGCCTGAACGGCCAAAGGGTCGGAGTTGAGAGTCCCTGTAAGGGCAAGATCTTTCTCTTCCCCACCTCGTCTAGGCCGGTTCTGGGCCTCACTCAGCCTGCTATCCAATGGCACCAAGGGCTCGAAGCTGACCACTTACCTCAAACTAGTACCGAGGTCAAGAATACTCCCACACAAGTCTTCATGGCGTAGTGCTTGACTAATTAAGTACAGAGTAACACCGCACCGGTTACACGCTGGTGGCAGCGTGTAACCGGTTAACAAGAAGGTGCTCCCTGTAAGAGGCAAGAAGTGTGCAGCTAACAACAGGAGACGGGCGGCAATTTAATATTAACGTTCTGTAGGGATGCTACTAGACAATTTTTCCACTCTTCATTTTCTCGAGAGAAAAAAGTAACCAAAGACATGTGAGATGACCTCCTGAATCTATAGTTGTTGCTAAGCCAAAATCCTGCACTAATAGTCTTTTCTTGCCGGTTAAAAGCATTTGCGAGGCATGTTCGCCCACTGATAGATAATCCTGTCCTTCTGACCACAGATGATGACAGCAGACACAATAGTCTCGAAGTCAGCAGTTCTGCCTGAAATAAAAACGTGCACATGACAAGTGCCCCACCACAATGGACAAGTTACATTTAGGCAAAATGCGCATAAAGCCATTCAAATGAACATGCACCGAAGCCTGTCTGCCGTGGAGCGGAGGAGATTCAGAGGGAGTATGTTATAGCAGTATTGTGAACGAAGGAATGAATGAGTGTTATATGCAGAATGGATCTGACAAAAAACAGGATTTATTGCATAAGGATATACCCGTTGAATACTCGTAGAAAGTTTTCCAACGAACTTCCTACCTTCTCAACTGACGCACATTCCTCAATGTTTTGGGGTCGAAACTGCCTCTTCTCATGATGGAGACACTGACATTCAAATCCCGTGAACATGCAGCTGGAGGAAAATGGCAGAACTCCTTAAGAAAATATCAATACTCCTTGAGTGCAGCCACCACAGACTAACCTGAAGAAACGATGCTGTGCTAAAAATGTAACTCTTAACCGCGAGTCTGTTCAAGGACGAGTTGCAGAGGTGAAGCCAGCCAGAGAAAGAAACAAAAAGACAGTTGAACAAACAGGCCACCAGTAAAGGGAAAGAAGTAAGAATACCTTGCGTTTGAAAGAGAAACCCGTGACTCAGGAAGAGAAGACAGTTCATTACTTGAGAATCACGCTTGGAAGACTAGATTGTATCTCAGTAGTACTGGGTGGGCACACGAAAACTCTGCAGAATTTCAAGTTTCAGATAACCATCTGTGTGCCTTCTGTATATGTGTGGTGCCAGCATATGCTAATTTTAAATTATCAAAATACATCAGTCTGATATGTGGGAGATTATGCGGCAATGCTGAAATATCAACAAAAACAAATATTTCGATTTTCTCATAATTAACAATTTTGTTACTCAATAAAGCAGTTTCGCTTGATATATATAAGTTCTTCCTTATGATAAGGCCACAATTTATGAAACAATAAACACTCAAGGCTATCGGACTTATCCCTAAACACGACAACTATGCGAGGCCAAATAACTTTTTATTTACTTACCAGTAGACAGGAAAAAAATGGTTTCCGTGTCTTCTAATTAAATATTGACGATCAAATTTTAAAACACCCGACAGTATTCTCAGCCATAAATCCGTGCACTGGCTTAAGTGATGCAATGTTCGAACTGGCTTCAGCTCAGTTTAAAAATTAACTTGATTAAATATTCAGCCACATATGGACTACTCACCAAGTCCCGAAATAAGCAGGCGTGCCCAAACTCTTATAACAATAACAGAATAAATGTTAGTGGATTCCTAAACTTGCTCTTCAGTATAAGCCCACAGCATACAGAGAGGCAGAAAGGTCTCAAAAAGATGGCTACATAACTGGAACAGGCGAGCCTGATGCTCTCCCTGGTATCAAACCCTGCAGCGGTTCGATCTTTCATTCTCAATGGTTTCCGAATCGAAAAAAAACAGCCTTGAAACTACATGACTGACCTTTTCGTGGTTTCCGCTTGGAACCAACACCGTAAAGCAGACCGGATCACTTTCTCAAGCAACCTTCCTATCTGAGCATCCTGTGATATCTCATTCCACGCTATAGAACCCACACAGATGGAACAGAGTCGTTACATAAACCTTCGTCGCAATCTTGAGGCGCTACATAGTTTAAACAGAAATCAAGAAAACTACCAATATCATCAGATCAGACTCTGATGGAAGCCCTAATCCAGAAGCAAGGACAAATGAAGGATGTGAAACAATTCCCTGTAAATCCCCAAGTATAGTGTCAAACGTGATCTCTGGCTGGTATGACACTGTAAGATTTCATGATGACACACAAGAGAGAATATATCGCACGTACTGTAACAATGCACTGCATTCACGNGAAGCCCTAATCCAGAAGCAAGGACAAATGAAGGATGTGAAACAATGCCCTGTAAATCCCCAAGTAATGTGCCAAACGTGATCTCCGGCTGGTATGACACTGTAAGATTTCACGATCACACACAAAAGTGAATATATCGCACGTACTGTAACACCACTGCATTCACTCATGGAGCTGAGCCCTTCTTGAGAAGTCGCCAATTGTGCAGCTACTCAAGAATTTCCCAGCATTGTATGAACCCGAAGGTCCATTACCGCGCTCACAAGAGCCATCCACTAGTCCCTAGCCTGAACCAAATAGATCAAGTCCATACCACCCCATCCTATTTCTCTAAGATCCATTTTAATATTGTTCATCCACCTACGTCTTCGTCTTCCTAGTGGTCTCCTTCCTTCTGGCTTTCCCACGAATATCCTATATGCATTCCTCTTCGCCCCATTCGTGCTACACGCCCTGCCCATCTCAGTGTTCTTGACTTTATCATTCTACTTTAAGAAGAGTACAAGTTATGAAGCTCCTCATTATGTAGTTTTCTACAACCTCCTGTCACTTCATCTCTCTTCGGTCCTAATATTCTCCTCAGTAAACTATACTCAAACACCTTCATTCTGTGTTCCTCCCTTAATATCATAGACCAAGTTTCACACCCACACAGAACCACAGCCAAATTATAGTCTTGTATATTCTAATTTTTATATCCTTAGACAACAGACGAGAAGACAAAAGGTTCTGGACTGAATGGTAGCAATTTCCTCTTAATTTCTTCCTGATTAAGGTTTCGATTTGTTATAGCCGTTCCCGAATGTCTGAAATGTGCCACATTTTCAAAACACCTGCCAGCTATCTTTATGTCACGATTTTGCCCTTCATACCTGAAAAGCAGTGACGACAAAGCATCTCCTTGTTTTAGACCATTCCGGATAAACACTGCACTGCAAACAATTTAAAATATTTCACAGTACAAACACTCAGCAGAAAGACAAGAGACTTAGATTTTCCTGACAGCGACGCCGTGAACCAAAAGCTGTAATTCTAAAGTTGACTTAAGTATTCTACGTTGTATAAATGGAAAGTTAAACGCCGCATCTAGTATTAACATTGGTACAATCTTACATTAAACGACGGTATTATTATGCACCGCCTAGTGCTGGAAGCACGCAAACTGCAGACCGATAGTAACTTCTGGCGGCGTAAGAAGGGAAGGGCCGGTCACGGTAGCCGAGCAGTCTAAGGCATGTACTGTCTTCGCTCGCTCGGAAGCCGGGATCGTGGGTTCGAATCCCACTCAGGGCATGGATGTTTGTGTGCGTTTTTCTGTGTTTGTCTACAGGTAGAGGCCTTGCGACGAACTGATCACTCGCCCATGGAGTCCTACCGTATGTGTAAGATCTAGTAAACCGAAGTGAAACGGAGAGTTTCATGGAGGTAGGCCTAGGCCCAAATTGGGGCTGTAGCGCCACAGAAAAAAAAAGAAGGTAAGAAAGTTAATATCAACAAGGTTTGTTTCATCCACTCTTCTCACTTCTCACAAGGTTAAGAATTTGCGAACGGGAGGTATTCAATGCCTCCGGCGTGGTTTGAATCCCACCGTAAGTTGCAGATTTCTTTTGTTGGTCATCAGCCTCACTAACACTCCACTGCAGGGGGCAAAATGGAAGACCCGTATTACAGTTACCTTTGCCAGAGAGGAAGTGGCCAGAACAGACCAACATTTCATCTGGAGGTACTAGCTACTCCACACAACACGCCTCGCACTGCATCAGAGATGACAAAATACGGACTGCAATTTCAACAAAACAGACGATCTTCAGGCAATAAATAACAGTTACATGGCCGTTCATCAANACCTCTCACTCTCAATAGGCTCTTAGTAAATATACTGTATAATTATTATAAATTAACATTGCCCACTGATAAATAACATTAGAGGAATATAAATGTCCCCTCTTGGAACACGCTGGCATTTACTACATCGTGAAAGTCTCCCTGGAATGCGTGTCGCACTGAATCACTTCACTATGAACCATCCGGTTCCTAAAAACAGTGGACGCACTTATTGGTGTAAGGGATCATTGCCAGTAACAGTCACTGTCTTTATGTCACTCATCTCCTTAAAGAAATGAAAAGCTGTCATGCAGTTAATTAAGTACGGCACTGTACCCACATTCAGAGTGAAAATTGGCAGGGAACTTCCTTCACTTTTGTATAAAAAGGAAACCGCTTCAAAGCATGTATCCAGAACGAGGCCGCTTGGGAATAAAATAAATTTTGAATATGTAAGAGATGACGCAGGAAGACTGAGAAATCTGAGAAGTTTCATAATTTCCGTTCTATACCAGATGACTATTGTGACGATCAAATCAAGGAGATTAGGATTGTCAAGGACACGAGAAGCGCATATTCTGGTGGAACACCGGAAGGGAAGAAGCCCCTTGGGAAACGATCTGTTCCCATATTTTTCAGTCAGCTCAGTCGGTATAGCGACTGGCTACGGGCTGGAGGATGAAGGAGTCGGGGTGCCGGTGAGGCAAGAATTTTCTCTTATCCATGACGTCCATACCGGCTCTGGGGTCCACTCAACCTCCTATAAAAAGGGTACCAGAAGCTAAATCCTCGGGGGTAACGTGGCCAGGGGGTCAAGCTGACCACTCACCTCCAATTATTGCCGGGGTCAAGAAAATGTGGATCTATACATCCATCCCCCATACGCTTTCATGGCATAGTCCTTAATTTGTAAAGCACAGGGACAACTTTACCACAATTATTAGTTGTGAATACATACATGACCGTTTCATCCATAATGCCTCCGAGCTAGAAGTCGTCGCCTTCACATCGCATTCAACTTTATGTCATCTTCATCTAACAGAAAATTAGCAAATTGAATTTAAGGTGACACCCAACTAACATAACCACTACTCCGCTGCAGCAATGACGAGCAGCAACGCGTGTTGGTCATCACCAGGGCCCGGATTTTGAGGACCTGAAAATATTTAAAAAATTGCCGAAAAATTGACCTAAAATATGACCCAAAATGTAATATGCAGGGCCCGGATTTTGATGACCTGAAAATATTCAGAAAATGACCTATAAAATGACCGAAAAAATTCAGAAAAATTACCTAAAGGAGAAAAGAAAGAACACTTCGCCTCCGCGTTATTCACATTTCAGAAACCATTTGAAGAAAAATTCCCAAAAATGGCCAAAAATGACAAGAAATACCCTTAAAAGTCCAAAAATCTACCAAAAAATTACCCCCAAATCGAAAAAATTACCTTAAACCTAAAAATGTCAAAAAATGAGAAAAATTTACCTAAAAAATTTACATTTCTGTAACCAGCAGCTAATATCCGAGATTTATTTGAGAGCATTGCATAGGATACAAGGAAAAAAAGATGACATGTCATCAAAATCCGGGCCCTGGTCATCACATGAAATGCAAATACTGATTCAGAAACCAGGTGGGCACAGGGAAGTGGTTTGGAGCCTAGAGCGAAAGGCAGAACTTCTGTCACAAATTGAAAGCCCAGAGCAAGCGTTACGTAACACAAGGATTATACTTCAAACAGCTCTGTCTTCTGGGACACAACACCGTGCGCTCCGTTGGATCAACCATCGGGTACACGTCAGGGCCCTCGTCACTGAAGTAAATTTCTCGGTCTCGGGATAAATGGGCAGACGCCTTTCAGCTGCCCCAGCGAACTACACGTCCAGTCCCTCACTGACCCGGTTCCTTTGTACCGCTGAGCGTGTAATTACCAATACAACTCTATCTCAGCATGACAACGCAGTATACAGAACACCTATGCAGTTCGTTCGGCAAGTGGCTATACTTGTGGATGAGTCACGGGACCAAAAGCAGAGAACTCTGTGCAACTCTTCTTCGCAGCAGTTATTGTATAGAATACAAATATACAGCAATCAGGAGAGTCTATTATTATTATTTTTATTGCTAGTGGTGTGGGACTAAGTCCCTTGTACTGCCGCCACTTCTGGCCTATTGTATCAGCCCCAGATGATAGGTGAGGGTGATTGTGGAGCAATTGGTGGAATGAAAATTGGCAGGGGAAACCGAAGTACTCGGAGAAAACCTGCCCCAGTGCCACTTTGTCCACCACAAATCCCACTTGACCAGAGCCGGGATCGAACCCGGGCCGCCGCGGTGGGAAGACAGAGACTAACCGCTTGAGTTATGGCGCTGCCGCAGGAGAGTGTAAGTACAGTTCCTTTAACATATGCGATGTAAGGAACAATTTCGTTTCTTCGCTTTATTACAAAGATGTGCCCTGGAGAAGCGCTGATACTCTCGCTGGCTTATGATGTAGGGAATTCTAACCTGCGTGGCCCGTTCGTACAGACTAAAACGGCGTTATACAGTCTCTAACTACGCTGATTAACAACCGAGGTTCGAAACTGGGATGGTCTGATCTTATACACAAGTAGGCCTATTTCGACTGACAATTAAGGAGGGGCAGGCATGACACGAAGATGCAATATTATCTCTACAAATTATGTAGCTGGCATGACACCATGAAACTTAACCGACCGTTGCCAAGAACCAGTTTTATTTAAATCTTTCTACGGCACTTCTACGAATTTTCGGTACAAGTCCACGTAACGGAGCATAGAAACAAATATGACGTTTTTTTCTGAATACTTATTCGGGATTTTCTAAAATCGCCTATGGACCAGAAGGTAATAACACGCAACTAGTTCCTCAACGAAATACTGTTGATATCTCGGATGATGTCATACGCAGATTTTTTTGCGCATTTCAAAAGACAGGTCCTCCAGTTCGAACTATAAAGAAAGGAAAATAAATTACAAATTAGAAACTTTTAACTTTAAAACATCTTATATGAGCTTTCGACGGCATCTGTGGTCTAGAGGTCAGAGTACCTGGCTACAGATCCAGAGGTCCGGGTTCGATTCCCGGCGTAACAAGATTTTCTGAGAAGTAGTTCGTCTGGAAGGGGGTTCACTCATCCTCGTGAAGATAACTGAGGAACTATTTCAAGAAAATAGCAGCTCAGGTCTAGAACACCGAAATTAACGGCCGTGGGGGTTCGTTGCGCTGACCACGCGACACCCTCTATCCGCTAAAGTTGGCATTAACTTCGCCGAGAAGCGCCGGTCGCTCGGTCGGTATATTTCGCTTGCGGACTACGGGCCACGGACTTTGTTTTTGTTTGTTTTATAAGAGCTTTCATTATAACCACCTATCTCTTTTCGACCGTCAGGGCCTTACGTTCTTGAAACGTACAAAACATATGCATACCATACGAAGAAACAGGCTATACTGAATGAACCATGCGAGAAAGAAATATTACAGAAATCGGCCATCGGAAACCATTTCACCGACTCGGCAAAAGAAGTGGGCGCGACTTTCTTTGAAAGCATCCGTAAGACATGTGGGACTACTCCAAAAGCCGCAGAAGGAAAGAAAAAGTGAAACTTGGGTACAGAGACCGACGAGTGCGGAGAGAGAACATGCGAGTACGTGCTTGGATTTTATTGTATGCATGGGCAACGCCAAGACCTTTTCCAAGCATTGCAGGAAGGTGAGGGGGGAGGGGGTTACAAATTTATGTTTAAGCCATTTAAGACAATTTAAAGATATTCCTACAGTATTCAGGATAGAAGACCGCTTAAAAATAATTTTATGGTTTTTTAATTCTTGGTACTAATCCATAACATGTTTTTGTTCACTTTCTATTCCCACCCTTACAACCCATTCGGGAATAGGGGCAGATGCCTAACCTGCCCCCTCCCCTTGCCGGGGCCCATGGTTGTCCTTATCTACTGATATGGATTTTAAATGTGACGCATTCAAGTTTCTCTTCTGTGTGACAGGATTCCCGCTGCTTTAAAAAATCATATACTTTATTTCGATATTTATCATTTTTTTTTTGAAAATATAAAACTAATCTGGTTATGCCTTGCATAATTAAGAAGAGATAACTAACTACATGAAATACAGTCCTCCNAATATAAAACTAATCTGGTTATGCCTTGCATAATTAAGAAGAGATATCTAACTACATGAAATACAGTCCTCCTTCAGACACTTGACAGTTTCAAAGCTTGTTTAGCAATCCGCCACCTTTTGTGCAGCACGAATATTCATTACCGTGTTCGCTGGACTCTGGAGTCAATTCAATCCCGTCCAATCCAAACCCTTGCACTCCAATCCTTTGGATGGATATTAAGATTAGAATTCTAAATCGTGCTACGAGTAGATCACAGAAGAAAATTACAAACAGAAATAGAACTTCTGAGGGAAGTACCTGGATTCGAGTACATTGGTGTGAATATAAACGACATTAAATCTCTGCGTTTACTTGCGTTTACTTCTAGTCCAAACCCTCACTACCGCCAATTAAAGTTTCTGTGCTTTTCTTTATGGTATCTGCGTCATCTCCCAGTAGACTCGTATCATCTGCATAGACCGACAGCTGGCGTGCTCCACTTGATTTCAGTCCCACATCGCTTCCCTGGAGCTCTCCCTCTGGTATATCCTACTGTCACGAACACCCTCCTGTAACTTGCCTATACATGGTATAGCTAACCAGTCCCCGGACTATGTTCTTAACGAATAAGCAGTCTAAACTGCAGCTTATACATACAAGGGTTACACAAAATAACAGAAACACTACGGACATTCTTTACACTTCTTTATTAATATGGTGTTGGACCATATTTTGCCTTCAATACAGCCGCAGTCCCTCTTGGAATGGACTCTTACAAGTTTCGAACAGTCTCTAGCGGAATTTTGTGCAATTCTTCTTGAACAACATCTTCAAGTTGCTTTAGAGATGTGGAGGTAGACGTAAAAAACGTAAAGCTATCGCT
>NW_019722426.1:249901-340246 GCF_002891405.2 Cryptotermes secundus | reverse complement strand
GTATAAGGAGTGGGCCTTCTTGGCCCTTGCACCGCGACCACAGTGATCTATTGTGCCTCCCCGTCCCCTCAGCAATCCTGCGCTTGAATGAAGCGTAGGATTTTGTACGTGGGGACGTCGAAATAGTCACTTGGTTCCATAAAATACTGACCCAAGTGGGGCAATCTTAAATATGCCGGATTATAGCACAGTGCCTCAACCACCTATACTACCGCGTGCAGATATGTTGGAGGTGTGAATCTGTTCCCCACTCTAGCCTCAAAAACTGACCAGAGTGGTTCAATGATGTTCAAATCTGGTGATTGTGCTGGCCAGGGAAGATGTTAGATTCAGCTTCGTGCTCTTCAAGCCATGACTCAATACTTCCAGCTGTATGAAGGGAGGCACTGTCTCTTGGAAAACTGTGCCGTTGTTCGGAAATAACGTCTACATAACGGGATCCACCTGATTACCCAACCTGTGCACGTACTCCCCTGCAGTATTTCGGCCACGCATGGTAATGATGGGACCTACAGAATACTGTACCACAATATTGCTGCCAAAACCATCAGAGAACCCCCTCCGTGTTTCACTGTTGGAACCGAACCAGGCATTCCGGATTGTAGGCTTCCATGGGGGTTCTCCAAGCGTAAACTCTTCCTGGCGGATGTATGGAACAGCGTGAAGGACGACTCATCTGACCATATCACGGCCGCGTTTCCAGTTGTCTGATGTCCAGGTTTCCTGGTTGTGACACCATCGTTTACGCATCTGAGCACTACTTTCGGTAATCTGGGGTTTAGGAACTGAAGCCCTGCAGGTAGATGTTGGATTTGTGAACTTCATATTGGACAGTTTTTGTGGAAACAGGGTCTTCAAGATGAATTCGTGTATTCAGTTCAGCTGTTACCTGTGTTGCAGCAGTTCTGTGATTTCTCGAAACAATCCTTCTCAATGTACGAAGTTCTCTTTCTGTCAATGCTGATTTTCGCCCACTGTTCCTCTTCGCTGATGTTGGCTTCCCAGGATTCGTGTATGCCGACATAACCTCAGAAGCTGTCGCTCTCGATACACCTACTGATGTGCAGTTTTTGTCACAGAGACTCCAACTAAACGCGCACCAACGATGTCATCTTTCAAAATCGGACACGCCTCCGACATTCCGACTGTTTCACACGGTCTGTTATGCAACACAACCACTAATGCACTGACACGAGCACTACAGAGTGTAAATAACAAAAAACAAACTTCAGTGTTGCCAACTGCAAGTTCTTTCAATGTAGCCAACACAAATTATATCCCTCAGTTTCTTAATGTTTCCATCAATCTTTCCACCCCATACATACATACATACATACATACATACATACATGAGTGTCACAGGAGGAAAGTTCAATATTCAGGGAGGTTATAGTATCGGTCATTCTAAGAAACAAATGTATATTTAAATGTGTCCTATTCCGGATGGTTTCCGTGATAGATATATTTCACCGTACACTACACAGCACAGACAAGCAACACGCCATGTCCTCAAATGAGATGCAAACTGCCTCGATGTTGACAGTGGAATTTTCGAAAATGTATTATACTAGGTAAACTGTACCAACTTCGTGACTTCAGCAATAAATACGTATAATAGTAGCAGTACGTAATGCCTCTCTTTATTAATAATTTTGGAACTGTACAGTGAAATAGCTTTATCTAAGAAACCGTTCAGAATAGGACACATGTACATATACTCTATTTTTGCTCAGAATGACTGATACTAAGACCTTCCAGAATATCGACCTTTCCTCCTGGGACACCCAATACATATGTACAAAGGTAAAGCTAACCCTGTAACCGGCCGTGGAGGCCCATAGGGTTCTGAGACGTCAAGGCTCCCACATTTTCTAGTGTTTATAACAGGTTTTATGGCCGGTAATGATCCTCACACGGAAAGGAAAACATTTACTCTCTCTGACAGACTGTTAATCATACACACGAATGCAAACAAAGGCATAATGAACTTGGAATGGGGATGGATAAGCCTTAGAGTTCGCCATTGCTCTTTAAAAAAGGCCGTGTTTGACTATAAGTAAACACATGAAGAAGACAAAAAAATTAGCATCAACCGCCCTTAGGATATCGCGAGAATTGCGTAAGAAATCAGCCTATTTTCACTATATAATTTATTTCCTGTCTTTGTTTTTCCAAGAGGAATAAAATTGTTATTTTTACATAAAACATAGTGAAAAGGGAGAACTGTTTCCCCCCCCCCCTCCGGCAACCATATGGCGCCCCTAAGCAATTCCAAAGTTTATCCACTTATAATAACAACGTAAGACGGAACAAAGAAACGCAGATTTAAATTGGTATCTCGGTGACACATGTTGAACTTAACGTAAACTATTCTGGAGGTGCGTGCGTGCGTGTGTGTGTGTGTGTGGAGGGATCAGTGAATCATTAGAACTTGCGTTCCAGTTTGAAACTGGAGAAGGCCAGTCAACATACAATTCCCTCCAAACATAAATTAAAAACAGTGTCGTTTAACACGAATACAGCTCTTGAATGATAAATAATGAAGCACAATGGATAAAGAGTTCTGATTTAATTTGGAGAACGTTATAGCGTATCAAGATAGAAGTGTCTATTAAGGAATAGTTCTGGCCCAACCTTGCCCTGGAAAAGATCATTTTCTACCTACTTTTAAAACTAACATGAAAGATTCCTGTTTTTTGTTTGTTTTTTTTTTTTGCTAGTGGGATGGGACTATGTCCATTGTACTGCGGCAACTTCTGGCCTATTGTACCACCTCCAGATGATAGGTGAAGGGGATTGTGGAGCAACTGGTGGAATGAAGATTGGCAGGGAAACCGAAGTACTCGGAGAAAACCTGCCCCAGCGCCACTTTGTCCACCACAAATCCCACTTGGGATCGAACCCGGGCCGTCGTGGTGGGAAGCCATCAACTAACCGCTTGAGCTATGGCGCGGCCAAGCTTCCTGTGTTACCGGTACCGTTAGAGAGGGTCACACATAAAATTGTTATGCATGTCTATAATCTCGTATTATAAAAATTTTCCATTCCTTCCTTTTGTTATATTATTATAAAAATATAACCTCGAGATTACTTGAAATAATTATCTAACAGATAACATTAAGATAACAGGAATTATTAAAGTACAAAGGCATACACGTGGTTTCTTCTCTTTCTTTTCCTTCAGTATACTCCGTGGGGGGGGGGCACCAATTTCTTCTCTTGCACGTTAAGTGACGCAGCCTTGGGAATGCTCCCAAACTGATCATCAATACAGCATTCACGATTTACGACACCCGCACGAGGTCGACATTAACTGAAGTTCCTGCACTGGCACGCAAGTTCAAAAACACGTCAAGTGTTGCGCAATAGTTACTTGAACATTCTGAAGTGACAAATGTCAACACACGCTGACTGCAGGAGCCGTAGGGTGACAGCTTCCTGTTCAGGCTCGTGTGGGGGATTCGGAGGATTCTTTCAGCATGGGCAATTGGTTATGTAACATCAAATGACAACATAAATACGGTTTGATTCGATGTTAGCACAACCGTGGTCATGAAGGATTCGATCTTGTGCGATGTTACACTGGCTAGTCCGTTGAAAGTCAAACGTGATTCATTTCCATCTTCAGAGTTGAAGAGTAAGCCAAACAACATACAAACATGAAGCGGGCAGCAAGCAAAGAGTGGGATTATATATAAACAGGAAGGACCTTGAATGACTGCGTAGGAATGTGGAACGAAGGGCCGCTGCCCGCATGGTAGCATGTCCGTGTCATAATGAAGACAATGAGGTAAAGGAAAAAAGGTAAAGTTGTCCGTGTGCTTAACTACTTAAGCATTACGCCATGACCACATATGAGGGAGTGGATGTACAGATCCACATTTTCTTGACCTCGGCACTAGTTGGAGACGAGTGTTCAGCTTCACGCCCTTGCCTCTTTACCTCCGGGGAAAGAGCCCCCACTGTACCCATTGGATAGGAGGCTGGGTGAAGGACCCCACAGCCGGTCTGGACGATGTGGAGAAGAGAAAATTCTTGCCCCTACCGGAATTCGAACTCTGACCCCGTGGTAGTCCTTGAAAGTCAAATTTGGTTTTGGAGGAATATGTCGTCTCCATCTTCAGAGCTGAAGAGTAAGCCAAGAAATGAAGTAACACGAAGAGGGCAGCAAGCAAAGAGTGGGATAATATACGTATAAACAGAAAGGACCTTGCATGACTGCGTAGGAATGTGGACGAAGCGTCCGCTGGCCGCAAGGTAGCATGTCCGTGTCATAATGAAGACACTGAGGACAAGTACAAAACAAGAGACACAACAGCACGCCTCCGGATCGAGAATGACAGTCGAAACCTCCCTATTACTGTGTAAAACTGCTGACCACTATATCACGATGTCCAGGGTATAGTAAGCTTTACATTAAAGCTCCAACTCCGGAGTTTTTGTGCCGTGTAAGTGCAACGTCGTTCACTATTCTTCCTTAGCCCACATAATCAAAATAACCAGAGGCAACTAAAATAGGTGGAAAGAAAACCGCATTACAGTGAGCACCACAATCCTTAACCACAACAACCCGTACACCCGGAGATGGCCATTTAGGGCGAAACATGTAGTGGCCAACATAGGAATACGAAGAAAGAATAGTGAACGACGTTGCACTTAGACGGCACAAAGAGCTCCTGGGTTAGATCTATACAGTGCAACAGGATACAGAAACACGTTATATTTAAGTTTCGGAACCAAACTCATTATATTCCTTCACAGCCTGAGCCCCAAAAAGGGCTCGAATCAACCCTAGCACGTGAATATTAGAGCGAACTTTTCACCATTATAATTATCATACTCGTAACCATATCTTCCTCAGTTCTGCATTCTGCGAGAGGCTGATCTTCTGCACACAAAACCAATCCTAGGGAAACACTCCGGCAAGTTATTTTCAAGATTAGTAAACCCGGGGAAAACAAGTTAAATCGTTCTGAAGTATTTACTGCTATTGAAAGACACGTTTGCCGATCATACCGGACGCGCGGTGTAAGGCATAAACTGAGAAAAATACCGTCTTCTTGGATGTGGCGCCATGAAAACTTCAAATCTTACATAAGGCATTAGATGTCTTCGCTCTCTCGAACACTAGGATCGTGGGTTCGGATCTCACTCAAGGCATGCCCTTATTCTGTGTTTGCGCTGTTCTTTGTGTAGGTACAACGGTCTGATCTCCCTTCCAAGGAGACCTACCGACTGTCTTAAGATTAAGAAACTGAAGTGAAAAGTAGCGTTTCACGGATGCCCTATGCTACAAAGTGGGTGCAACAGGAAAAGCGAGAGAGAGAACGTCACGTCTACTAAATTCGTCACAAAACTCACTCTCTGAGACACTCACTCGACAACTCATTTAGTAGTTTACTCAGTCAGCTACTCCATAACTCAGTAATGTATGCATTAACTTACGCGGTCACTCACTAATGCACTCAGACGTTACTGCAAGCCATAGACACATTAGCTGAAATTAGAAGTCTGTGTATTAAGTCCGTCAATAATGCAACAATCATTAAAATATTCACCATTAACACTAACACAATATGTTTCGGCCACAGACGGCCATCCTCAGGTGTTTCAATGCGTCCAAACTGTTACACTGCTTTGATGCTCGCTAAAATTGCGCGTTGCAGTCCACTTAAAATGACATAAATATTTACTTAAAATTCATTAACATTTTTCAATTAAAATCTTTCGTAAAATTCCCTTACGATGTGGAATAGGATTTTACGAAATATTTTAATAGAAAAATTAATTAATTTTAAGTAATTATTTATGTTATTTTAAGTGGACTGCAACGCACAATTTTAGCGGNACATGTTTCGGCCACAGACGGCCATCCTCAGGTGTTTCAATGCGTCCAAACTGTTACACTGCTTTGATGCTCGCTAAAATTGCGCGTTGCAGTCCACTTAAAATGACATAAATATTTACTTAAAATTCATTAACATTTTTCAATTAAAATCTTTCGTAAAATCCCCTTACGATGTGGAATAGGATTTTACGAAAGATTTTAATATAAAAATTAATTAATTTTAAGTAATTATTTATGTTATTTTAAGTGGACTGCAACGCGCAATTTTAGCGGGCATCAAAGCAGTGTAACAGTTTGGACGCACTGAAACACCTGAGGATGGCCGTCTGTGGCCGAAACATGTTGTGTTAGTGTTAAAATGGTGAATATTTTAACGTTTGTTGCATTATTGACGGACTTCATACACAGACGTTTAATTAAAGATCTGCAACAGGATGCTGAAATAAAGAATTACATTAGCTGAAGCTTGACAATTCAAGCCAGAAGCTCACTAAATCGAAGTCAGTTACCCGCTAACTCATAAACAACGCACTCAGTAACAAAATCAAAACTAAATTTATTCATTAACTCGACCACTGAAGTAATTAACCAACTTACCTCTATGAGTTCCAGCTCTTCCAACTCACTGGCAACATGAATTCATTCTACATGCCTACTGGTGCTATAAATGACAAACAGACGTTCATTGGGCTACTAATAACAGAAATGTCAGAACTAGAGTTTCAAACAAAATCCTGGATGCAATACTTCACCAAGTCTCTTCCTTCAAACAAAAATGTTTAAATTGCGTTTAGGTCCATAATAAACGAGCATTTATCTACTTTAAGCGCTGAGAAAAAAACTGTCACGCGATTACAAAGAAAGATTCAGTCATCTGTGCTCAATATGAGTAAAAGGTGTTTCAGCAAGACACACTTTATTTTAACAACAATTGATCACGCATCTTCAGAAAGGTCACGTGACCACCTGCTTACAACATGACAGCCGCAGGACAACTGACCATCGACACAAGACAGGCAAAACTATAAAACCCTTGTAATGGAATATGATTACGTTACTTTTATTTGTAATCAGGGAAATATCTTTAAAGAACATTCCATACTTAGACAAGTGGCGGCAAACTGACGCCAGACAGCCAGGTTTTATAACTTTCCCTACGTCACGGACAGGTTCTGCTTGAAGAAGAATAAGTAGCACTCCAGTAGCCGTCAGGACAGCCAACCAACTGCCACTGCACGCCCTGAACATCTCCCGTATACTGCCACTCCAAATGAGACAGACTACAGACGGTTTACATGGGCACTAACAACGAAGTGGGGTGGGACACACCGAACGTTACAGATATATTAGCGATCAGGAGCACAGGGAAATTGCATGACAACGCACTTCATATAAATGCAAGATTTTCACGATGACCTGTATAAAATATGGATCCGGGATAGCTCAGTCGGTATAGCGACTGGCTAAGAGCCGAGCGAACGAGGGGTCACAGTTCGAGTCCCGGTAGGGTCAAGAATTTTCTCTTCTCCACGTCGTCAAGACCAGCTCTGGGGTCCACCCAACCTCCTATCCAATGGGTGTAAAGCGACAGGGGCGAGAAAGCTGATCATGCACCTCCAACTAGTGCCGAGGTCAACAAAATATGGATCTCTACATCCACTCCCCCATACGCTTTCATGGCGCAGTGCTTAATTAGGTAAGCACAGGGACAACCTTACCTTCTTTTTCCTTGGCACTACAGCCCCAGTGGGCCTAGGCCTACCTCCATGAACTTCTCCGTTCACTTCGGTTTTTCTAGATCTTACACATTCGGTAGGACTCCTTGGGCGGGTGGTCAGCTCGTCGCAAGGCCTCTACCTGTACACAAACACAGAAAAACGCACACACACAAACTAAACATCCATGCCCTGAGTGGGGTTCGAACCCACCATGTGCATGTCTTAGACCGCTCGGCTACCGTGACCGGCACCTTGCCTTTTACCTGTATAAAATATACGTATATAGAACAGGGGTGGGAAAAAGAGCTCGCGAAAAGAATTGCTATATAACCGCTTGAATGATCAGATATTAATATTAATTTC
Organism: Cryptotermes secundus; assembly: GCF_002891405.2. NCBI lineage: Eukaryota > Metazoa > Arthropoda > Insecta > Blattodea > Kalotermitidae > Cryptotermes > Cryptotermes secundus. Next base: position 332,317 of record NW_019722426.1, on the reverse strand, counting down.
CATTCTATCAAATAATGTAAGAGTCAAAGAAAGGATTCCTCGTGTCAAAAACTCTACAGTTCACCAAAAAAATGCAAGCTTTCGGTCCCTATCTCACCTATTCTACTAGTCCTTTCATCTAGGATATGTATGACTGAGTATAAATAAAATCAAGTGGGTTCCAATTCTAATTCTGTTCAATGTCTGTCTTCACACTCTGCGCACACCAAAGTTCAGGATATTCCTGCAAAAATAATTACTCATTAATGGGGTTACTCTTCTCTTCTGTTACAAGTACGAAGCATAGACAGAGAGATAACTATTAGAATTCCGACTTTTCAGGAAAGCTTCCAGATATGGTGGGCTGCTGCGAATTGCAGTCGCGGATAGCAAAACTAGGAGTGACGCCACTAGTGGAGGTCAGGCATAAGCTTAAGCACCATTTAAAGTAAAATGTCCGTCGTGAAATTTTTGCAAAGGAATTAATAACGTTGCCAGTTGCGTGGGTGTGAAACGATGTCTCCTACTCTGAAGCAAAATTATAATTTAAAAGTGAAAAAAGCATAGCCATCAGGATAGTATTTCGGTCTCAGAAGAAGAAAGTATATGAGAAATTTGGAATAATAAATATGCTCGGTACAGTTCGCTTGCGGGCTAAACTCGCGGAGTTTTGTCTCTTATGCAATGTGCAGGCATTGCAGGCCGTGCTTTGTAAACGAAGGAATATTTGTCAGAACATGAGGCCCATCGCGAGAACTGTGATATTTTCAACAGCGCACCTAATGGATATTACTAATAAAGTAGCGAGTTTTTTTTTCGGAACCAGGTGTTTTTAAGAAACGGTATACAAGACAATGCCGGTCACGGTAGCCGAGCCGTCTAAGGATCGTGGGTTCGAAGCCCACACAAGGCATGGATGTTTGGTATGTGTGTGTTTATTCTGTGTTTGTTGTCCTGTGTTCAGGTACAGGCCTTGCGACGAGCTGATGACGCGACGAAAGAGTCCTACCGCCTGTAAAAGAATAATCACGAAATAGAGAAATCAGCCCTATGACCCAAAGTGGGAGCAAGAGGAGACAGATATGATAATATTTTCCTCTCAATTTAATATTTATAAAGGCAGTCCATTCAGTTAACTGGACCTTAAAATGAATCAGAAATGAATTAAACTTATGTGAAAATACTCATTCAAAGGGTTCCTTAAAGCATGTCATAGCCTCAAAAACGGTTAGTAAAACAGAATTTAAAATTAACTGAAATAAATTAAGATCAAAATAACACTTCAGGATTTAGTGCACATCTACCGTATACCGCCTGTGGTCTAGTGGTCAGAGCTGCTGGTTAAAGATCCAGAGGTCCCGGGTTAGATTCCCAGCGTTACCAGATTTTCGGAGAAGCAGTGGGCATGGAAGGGGCTCTACTCAGTCTCGTGAGGATAAATGATCTACTTGAATGGAAAAGTAGCGGTTCCGTTCTAGAAAACCGAAATTAACGGCCGTGGGGATTCGTTGCGCTGACCACGAGACACCCTCAATCCGCTAAAGCTGGCACTAACTTCGTTGACAAGCGGCGGTCGCTCGGTCGGTATAGTTCGTTTGCGGACTAAAGCCACGGAGTTTTTTTTCTACAATAGGGTAATTTCGGGTGTGGGACCAGCAGGCGAATAGGACTGCTTTTAGGTAAACCTTCCTTCAGCCTTATCATGAACGGCATGGAGGTAACTTTTGAAGCACTGAATATAGCGTACTAGCTGCTTTTCCTGTTTCCTGTCCGATTCATCCCAACTTACCCTACCAAGTTCCATCTGTACAGCACTAGAGTTCTTACTTCCGGACAGAAGACGACGAATCAAACACCTGCTTTTCGAACTGTCTCCTTCCAACTATTTCGGCCTGACGATCGAAGCACTGAAATATCGCTGCTAGAATTTGCTGTTGAGATAAGAGCCCACATCCGTAAGTTTACGTCACTGGAGCCGGACTGACTGACCTGTATTTTCAAACTGATGAGAGACATTACAGGTGACAATCGCTTCCACTAATGTCAACAGCGTGTGGCAACACGTGCCAGTAACACTGGAGCTTATCTCCCGTAAGGAACGCCAGGATTCCGTAACCGCCAGGCCAGTCGAAATGACGCTCAGCTCTGCATTACGATAACGATCCACGTGCAAACGGCAGAGATGAGAAACGTCACAATTTGTACTCCACCAACTATCGGTACGGTGATTACGTCAAGGCGAACGAAATGTTTGGGGAACATAGCCATACACTGGGGGGAGGGGAGTCAAAAATGCATACAAAATTATAGTCATGAAACTTGATGGGACGGCCAACATAAGCATGACATTTCAGACCTAGGAATTATACAAATATTATATTGACACTGTCCAATATCTCAGGCACAGTTTCAATAGGCCTACACCATATTTCGGTAGTTAGCTTAACTCCCTGAGGACAGGAGCAGAGTCAACTCCCGAAACGTCTAATATATTGTCACGCGTAAGGGTGACTTATAAGACGGGGTTTGGATTGGATGATTGGATTTATTGTACCTCATACATTCACACACTCGGGACTACAGGCAATACTGCGCTGTCTCTATTCTACACACTTTACTGTTCACTGTTACATTAGCACTAGGGTTCTCAGTCTTCACTAGTCATATCCTGGCAACGGATTTATCACAGTCTCACTGTATCTTCAACTCACATGTGAAGTTTTATTTTCACAGCGTAACTCCTTTCTTGTCATTTCTGCCATCTCGAAAACTCGACCCAATTCTCTTTCGACTACTGTTCTATACTCCGTCCCGTCTTCTGACTGTGCCCTCTTATAACTTCTCGACAAGCACCCCACAGAAAACACAGTCTTCTATTATCAATAATGCGTGTTTATTGGTCCGTTACCTAGCAATGGATGTCCTACTCTCGCGTGCGCTTGTGTTGCGGGAAAGTATTTACCGACCCGTTGCCTAGCAATGGGTATACTCGTCACAATATCAAATATAGGCTATTTCAGATATTAAAGAACGTCGAGCATGATATTCGTACAATGAATCAACCACTTCCACAAATATTTCGTGAACAATTAATATGAATCTAAACGTATATAGGATACGACGGTGTGAACCGGTTCAAGATGGGATCCACAAGGAGGGTTTCTGTGAACACAATAATAAACCTCCAAGTTCCATGAAAGGCTAGGAATCAACTAGCTGAGAAACTATCAGTTTATACTCACAATTACTGGGATTTTGGATTACGTCCACAGTCCGGTATTCTAAAAACTAGAGACCACAACGTTAACGGACACAACAGAGAATCTTCCGCTCACCTGAGGACGGAATCAGATCCAGTTTCCGAAACGTTGTGTTCTCTGGTTTCTAGAATGGACAAAATCCCAAAATCCAGTAATTCTGAGCGTTATACACCAGCGTCAGAACCCTTTATAATCTGCTAGAATCAACTACCAGCTTACCAAGGCCTTTGCTCCATGAAATTAGATTCAACAACGCATTGCGCTAAATGATGGTCCCACATAACGACATCCATCCAATTACCATCCGACCACAGTACTTTCATCCCGCGAACTAGTTTATATCAAGCTCATTGCCGCTCTAGAGATCAATCAAACTCAACAGCGTCAGCTGTCGTGTTTGAATAGAATTATCTCGTTAGCTTGGATAGAAGAAAATATTAATCGGGCTCTTTGTTAGGTTGGAGTAATAAAATTTGTAGCCTGATACAAGTCCCGTAATCAAAGTTTAAATCGTGATGTATACATTGCGCCTCCAAGCTACATTTTAATTCAATCTTCAGAGGACGATAAACCTTAATCGTTTGATGCCAGTGGGCACAGTGAAGACTAACCACGATCGGCTGGCAAGCACCAAAATTTGATATATCCAAGAATTCAATCAAAATACAAAGAGTACCTCAATCAGAAGATATATACCTTCATCAAAACAGAACAAGCATCATGGAACAATGACCGTCTTCAGAAGCCGATAGCTGCTCAACAGGTCACGAAATTCCCACACTTCTATGATACCCGAAGGTTCATAATGTGTTCACCGGAGTTAGTCCCTAATCCCTGTCTTCAGCCAGACAAATCCGCCCTGCATCTTCAAGTCCTATTACCCAGAGACCAATTATAAATTTATTTAAATCAAAATGTCCCGGGTTTTCAAGTATCATGGGTATTATCATAGCTCCCATTGGTGCTACATACCCCTTAAAGTAGAACATAACGAAATCTTGATATACCTAACTAACTCTCACTCAGCTGAGCCCTTCTTGACGAGCCGCCAGTTGTACAGCCACTAAAGAATTTTCCAATATTTTATGGAAACTGAAGGTTCAGTACCGTGGTCACAAAAGCTCACCACTGGTCCCTATCCTCAGCCAGCTCATTCCAGTCCATATTAATCCCATCCTGTCTCTCAAAGATCCATTTTAATATTTTATCCCGCCTACGTCCACGTCTTCTTAAAGATCCCTTTCCTTCTGCCTCTCCTACCAAAATCCTATATGCATTCCTCTTCTCACCCAAGCGCGCTACATGCCCTGCCCATCTCAGTGTTCTTGGCTTGACCATTCTGCTTACACTTGGTGAAGAGTACAAATTATGCAGCTACTAATCATGGAGATTCCTCCAACCTCATGTCACTTTATCTCTCTTCGGTCCAAATATTCTCGACACCCTGTTCTCAAACACATGATCCTCCCTTAATGTTAGAGACCTAGTATCACACCCATATAAAACAACATGTAAAATTACAGTTCTCTACACTGTCATTTTTACGTTTTTAGATAGCAGACGAGAAGTCAAATGGTTCTGGACTGAATTGTAACATGCATTACCCGAATTCAATTTCCTCTTAATTTCCTCCTGAAAAAGAAAATCATTTGTTACTGCCGTTCCCAAACAGTTGAACCGTGCCAAATTTTCAAAACATCTGTCAGCTATCTTTATGTCCTGATTTTGACCTGCATAACGAGACAGCAACATATACTTACCGTCCTCTGCGTTTAAATCCAGTCCAACCTAATTACTAGCACCAATTAAAGCTTCTGTGTATTTCTTTATGGTATCTATATTATCACGAAATAGATTTACATCATCCGCATAGACTAGCAGCTGACATGTCGCACTTGATTTCAGTCCCACCTGGTTCTCTTGACCTCCCTAATGGCATATTCTAAATCAGAGTTGCAAAGCAGTGGCGATAAAGCATCTCCTTGTTTTGTGTCATTCTGAACAAGAAATGTCAGACGAGTGTTTACCTATATGAACTTTAATATATGTCTCATTTAAACACATTTTAATCGGCTTAACTAGTTTCATGAGTACCCCAAACTTTATCAGAATATTGTACACTACTTCCCTCCTAACTGAATCATAGGCTTTCTTGAAGTCTATGAATAGCTGATATACTGTCTCATTTTACTCCCATTTTTTCTCCAGTATCTGACGAATGAAGAAAATCTGATCAGTAGTTGATCTGTTACGTCGAAACCCACACTGATTAACCCCAATTTCATTTATCTATGGACTTAACCTTGGGAGAAGGATATTGGATACAGTTTCGCATGAAGTTGATAGCAGTGATATCCCATGAAAATTACTAGTCACTTTTATCACCTTTCTTCTGAATTGGTACAAAAATAGATTCCTTCTACTGATGAGGCAATTCTTTCTTATTCCAAATACAATTAATGCTTTACGGATCTCAGACCATAATGTTTCACCTCCTGCTTGAATAAGTTCAGCCGGAATTTGATCATTACCTGGCGATTTATACCTTTTCAACTTTGCAATAACACTTTCAATTTAAAAAGGACTACGATCAGGTACTAACGACTCAGTTGTATGTATTTTTACCTACCTAATATTACTGACCCCATCTACATTCAATAATTGAGAGAAGTCGTTCTTCAACTTATTCAAAATGTGGGAATCTGCAAGCTGATCACCATTCTCATCCTTCCCTAAGTTACTTCTACGTTGGCAACCCTTCTTAAACCCATTTTCTTCCTCTTTACAGGTCTCTAATGTTCCTGTTCCTACTGTTCGTTTAAGCCCATTAATTTTGTCCCTCAGATGCCCTTTTTCTTCTGATATGACCGCTGGTTTCACGCCTTATATTGTTCAGATTATCCCGTAACCACTGCAATTTTGCTTGTTTCCTTTGATCCGATAATTCTGAGCATCCATTGTGGGACCATGGCCTATGCTTCTTCAATCCATAATAATCCAAACTCCCTTTAGCTGAAATTTTTATATGTGTGAGCGTAAGCACATACGCACACATGCCTACACTAACCCTCTAAAATCCAGGGGTTACTATATTTACCAGCCGCATTTGCATTCAGCCAACAGGGTGTGTGTGTGTGTTTTTTGTATGGTTCTTACAATAAACAGCGATTGTTTCCCTACACAGAATTAACCGGGTTGGCCTTTGCAGCGGAGACCTAATGTGTTTCCTGTGAGGTATGAACCGAATTTCTGTATGTTGTTTAGAAGAAAGTCCGTCTTTAAAGTGTTCAGACTTCATTACGTTCTGTGACATTGCGTCGGTGACCAAATAACTCGACTGAGTGGCTAGTACTCCTGCTTCGTATTCGGGGGGGGTCCCGGGTTCAAATTTCAGACCGATTAACGGCTATCCAGATTGAGATATTTTGCGATTTCACTCAGTCCCCCATGAAAATGTTGCACAGAACCTCGAATCAGGACATGGCCTCTTATTTTCATCTTCAGTTTACTATTCACCAATATCATTTGGCGTTATAGTCCCAGTTTTTTATTGCTACTGGGGTGGGACTAAGTCCCTTGTACTGCGGCCACTTCTGGCCTATTGTACCAGCCCCAAGTGATAGGTGAGGGTGATTGTGGAGCAACTGGTGGAATGAAGATTGGCAGGGGAAACCGAAGTCCTAGGAGAAAATCTGCCACAACGCCACTCTGACCACCACAAATCCCACTTGACCAGACCCGGGATCGAACCCGGGCCGCCGCGGTGGAAAGCCAGCGACTAACCGCTTGAGCTATGGCGCGGCCTCATAGTCCCAATTACTGACTGTGCCGTTAAAGAAACAAAAAGAAACAGATATCACTTTGGGTGACAAATCGGATTACCACAGCTCTTAACACAGGTCAACATACATGCATGCTGCAAACGAGATTCCAACCCATGATCCAAGTTTTCGAGCGGACACGAGGTAACTGTATTAGAAACTATCATCTCTTAGGTCTACTTATTTGTTTTAAAAATGTTAAATGTTCTCATTTGGGACCTATATACAAATATGGAACGTACCCCACAGCAATAAAAATAAGATAACAATATGTAAAAATATTCCAGAACAAGCAAATCAATTGCGTATACCTACCACGGCGGAAGTGACCGCATAGCATCCAGTGCAAAGATAAATAGCTCCGTCTGAACATTCGATGATTACAGGCCCCGGCGCCAGGTAAGGATGTTGAACGGGCCTGGAGGGGGGGGGGGGGGGGGGAGTTCCGCAAACTTAATGACCGAGATGGGAAGGTACCATAGCACTGTTTAGCAGTGAGCACTGTGATGTGACCTCACAGAGTTCAGCAGTGTAGACAGTGAATATCTTCCCTAATTTGCGCCATTTCTCATGGTTATTTTACATTAGGCAAAACATGTGTCAGAAATTTCTCCACGTCCTCTTCCAGTTCTTCCTCTTCCTCCTCCTCCGTCTCAGTTTAACAGATTACCTCACATCGATTCCTTAACTGTACAGCTTATATACGTATGGATGTGACCAAACTGTGGCTCACGAGTCCATGTCTGCATATCCTTAACTGCTGCAAATTATCGCATACGGCTGCTCCTAAGTTCAGCAAGTTTGGCCGGTCTTCTTATGTAACTATCAATGGGGGGGGATGTTAATAGAAGACGAACTGTAAAGGATAGAACAGGAATAGACTGTTCCTCAAAATTGCAAGGAGCGACATTGGAGGACCGCAAAAACCTTACAGGAGATCAAGGATCAGGCGCAGTTTCTAACGGCTCACTCATGACGTACGGTTGGCTTCCTACTCTCTATGTCCTGTAAGTTACGTACATTTTCGTGTAAACTATGTTACAGCAGAACCTCGACAGCAGCAACGAAATCCATAGTCGAATCGCCTTGCCAAGCTCACAGTTGTTCAACTGGTCAAGAATTATCTACCTTTCATAGAATCCGACGGTTCAATACCGTGACCACAAAAATACCTGCCACTGGACCTCATAGTAAATAGTCCAATCCAGTTCACTTTGTCTTAAGCCTATTTTATCAACTTTAACATCGCATTCTCATCAGCGACGAGGTGTCCCAAGTGGTCTCTTATGTTCAGGATTTCCAAATATGATTCTGTAAAAGGTACAGTTGCCCCTGTGCTTAACTAATTAAGCGATACGCCATGAAGGCGTATGGGGAGTGAATTTATAGATCCACATTTTCTTGAACTCGGCACTAGCTGGAGGTGAGCGGTCAGCTTCAAGCCCTTGCCGTTTTACCCCCGGGTACCCATTGGATAGGAGGCTGGGTGGACACCAGAGCCGGTCTGGACGATATGGAGAAGATAAAATTCTGACCCTACTTGGACTCGAACTCCGCCCCCTCGGTCGTCCAGCCCGTAGGCAGTCGCAATACCGACTGAACTATCCCGGTTCAAATATGATTCTGTATCTGTTCAAATTTCGTCAAAGCCCGTTCAATCAATGACAAACATTAAGGCGGTGGGCAGGGTTTATTAACCTCTTTCATCAGATCTCATAACTGCTATCTTCAGGATGAAGGTAGTACGTTCCTCTGAAAGACAAACTGTTACATGACGTCATAATCCACAAGAAAAAAACACGGAAATACTGGCAAAATAAGTTCGTACTCACAGCCAGATGAATATGCCAACGGTAACAGGCCAATGTGTATGTGGTAAGCAAATTCTTTACGAATGTCTCAAGAAACAAAGAGGAATAACAACTTTTACATGTAGACGCCGTATCATAGGACGGTCTCGGATGCTGTATGTAGAAAGGAGAACACCAGTGTCATGTACAGGCGCCAAGCTCAATCTAGACAGGATTCAGTGGCCTCCTTTGTACGCACCATTTTGTATTACTCGCCACTACGCATTTATGAAGCGCAATGCCTTCTGGATTATTAACTGATTTATTATCAGACACTTGCCATGGCCAATGTTCGTGTATGAATAATGTTTGAACGAAGAACCTACTCATGGAACACAAATAATACAGCACTGGATGACATCGGCTGTCACGAATGTCTCACCTCTCAATTCATTTGTGCTGCGGATACTAAATTCCCTTGATCTAGATGCAGATTCCTGCTGTAACACTGTTTACACCGAAATGTATGTAACTTTGCTTTGCTCCGTGCCATTTCGTCCACAAGCGCACTATACCGACTGAGCGACCGCCGCTTGCCGGCAAAGTTAGTGCCAATTTTTGCGGATAGAGGGTGTGGCGTGGTCAGCGCAATGGATTCCCACGGTCGTTAATGTCGGTTTTCTGGACCGGAATGTATGTAACTTACAGGAAATTAAGCAGAGAGTATGAAGTCAACCGTACGTCATGAGTAAGCCGTTAGAAACTGCGCCTGATGACTGCTATACTGTCAGGTTTTTGCAGTATTCCAATGTCGAGCCTTGCAAATGTTGAAGAACAGTCTCTTCCTGTTGTATCCTCTACAGTTCGTCTTCCAGTAACATCTTCCGATTCACTGTTACACTGTAGCACTGAGCTACAACACCTCAACGCCCCTATGCGTGGCGCTTCACCATACGGCAATGCAAGATTCTGAAATTAAGACACTGAATTACAAAGTACAAATCCAGCGCCCTGACATTGCAACAAGCTCCCAGACAGGGATGCTATGCCTATTTACCCACGATGTCTGCGCCATAAACCGCTACAATTAGGAGACAGCGATGAGGAATTCATATACAATTTTAGTTGAAAACCAGAAGGGAAGAGACCACTTGCAAGATCTCGGTATAGTAAGATAGGAATAAAACTGATCATAATGAAACGGGCTATGAGATTATGGGCTTGATTCAACTTGTTCAGGACAAGGCGGGCTCATCTGAACAGGATAATGAAATTCTTGCTGCATAAACGGTGACAAATTTCTTGAATAGGTGAATGATTATTAGGTTCTCGTGGACTCTGCTGCATGAAGTTCGTTATTACGAGATGGTTCGTAAAATCAAAGCTTATCTGGCATAACAGTACAGCCTCGAGTAAATATTTCGCTCTCATAAGGGAACCAAACAACTTAAAAAAAGAAATTCATTCCTAGAATAAGTATACCAAACCCATCAGTACCTTCACTTGCATAATATTCATGTCGAAATTGTACTTCAGCAAATCTTAATATCATGTTTATGATACCATGAAGTTCGACGTAAAGAAATAACAAAAGACTTATACAATTCTCTTTAAGGTATGCAAATGGACTGCCTATGTATTCCAGCTTAAACCCCCACGTATATAACAGGATAAGTTTTAGAAAATAACAATAATTTTAGATAAAGTACACGTATTTCAATACATTTAAACACTGTAATTCTATGCAAATAAAAATTTAACATGACAAGACTACTTAGCAATGGATTCACTGTGACACGCAGTCTGGTAATGAACGTGGATGCATTTGTTGCAAATGACCGAAACTGACTTTATCGACAATTTGAGCCTATCGGTTACTTATTAAAAGCATCAGCTGACGCCTTCAGTAAGGGATTTCCTTTCCAAGAAACATAGGAGTATAACTACCTAAAGAATCAGGCTATCTCTCAAACACAAAATTGTTTATTATGCACGAGTAACATCACCTAAATGGGCCGCGCCATAGCTCAAGCGGTTAGTAGCTGGCTTCCCACCGCGGCGGCCCGGGTTCGATCCCGGGTCTGGTCAAGTGCGATTTGTGGCAGATAAAGTGGCGCTGGGGCAGGTTTTCCCCGAGTACTTCGGTTTCCCCTGCCAGTCTTCATTCCACCAATTGCTCCACAATCACCCTCACCTATCATCTGGGGCTGGTACAATAGGCCACAAGTGACCGCAGTACAAGGGACTTAGTCCCACCCCACTAGCTATAAAAAAGTCACCTAAAACTAGTAAAACAGTAGCATCTTTTATAGGTATCGCTATTTTCCTCTCCGTATTTCCAACAAAAACGTAATGATGATACGTTGGAGTATGAATGCGCACGCGCTGCTTGCAAGTAACAATACTAATGCAAAATTCTGCCGGCAGGTGGACTTAACAATAATCTCAAGCGGCCTCCGTAGTCTAGAGGTAACGTTCCCACCTCATGACTCGTCGTACGCGGGTTCAAATACCCGGCGGAGGTCGTCGAATTTTTAAGGGCGGAAAAATTCAGGGAACAAGTCCTCCGGGAGGGACTTTAAGCTGTGTGTCCCGTGTCGTAACTTTACGGCACGTAAAAGAACCTCATATCCCCAAAGGGGATCACTGAGCCAAATTCCAGGACGTTTCCCGCCCAACAATAGTCTCTAAGGCCTCTGATAGATGGGGGAAGCATTATAGACACCGCCGAGCCAGTAGAGGCCGAACTCGCTGGCTTGGTCGGGACTGATGGTACGCACCATTTATCGGTAGGGTATAGAGACTGGTAGAATATCATAGAGGGAAGCACAATAGATCAAACTGGTCGCGGTGCATGGGGAAACCCACCCTCTCTAAATAACTAAATAGCTAACTAACAATAATCTCTCTGTCGTTTACTGTCGTCGGCTTCTTGTGGCATACACTCTGCGTTTTTCTTTTCAGTGCTGACGTTACAACTGTACTGCGAGTACGCGACGCGGAACATCTAGTGTCAGACAAAAAGTGACTGCACATTATCACAACTAATGCCTTAACTTAACAGAGCATTATTCTTCGGTAAAGTCAAGGGTTAACGAATAGGCCCTCTGCAGGGATGTGAACACGGCAAAAAAACTAGACGCCGGGCTAAAGAATTCTCACACGGTAAATGGCTAGGCACTTCATCCGTTATGGCGATGACTGGATATTCTTCTTGTCAAATGTATGCATAACAGCACTGAGCGCTTGCGGCCGGCTGGTCATTCGCGCCAGCCGGTGGTGAGTGTGGCCAGTCGGTCTTCTGTGGTATGGAACAGATAGGAAAAACCACGCGGGATGAGATCCTCACAGAGGATCTACTAAGATATAATGCCGTCTAGTTCGGTGAAAGCCAACCAACGTATCGGACGAACAGACTGGCTCCATCTTCAGGGATTAAGAGTAAAGCCAAGAGAGACCCAGCATGAAGTTTGCTGACTACGTCTACTTTTTTTTTTCTTCTTTTGCTTTGCTTATTCCGATGAAAGTCAACGGATGCTTCGGAGGAATATAGAGGCTCAATCTTCTGGGTCGAAGAGTAAGTCAAGCAACAAACAGCATCAATGAAGGTTACTGCCTGTTACATGAACTCGTTTCTTGCTCGGCTTACTTTTCGACCCTGAAGATGGTGACCCGAAACCGGGTTACACCGCCTTACATAGCAGAACACACAACTCTCCGGGGTAAAAGATAAACTTGTCCCTTTGCGTGACTAATTAAGCACTAGGACGCGCAACAGCTCAAGCGGTTAGTCGCTGGCTTCCCACTGCGGCGGCCAAGGTTCGATTCCGGGTCTGGTCAAGTGGGATTTGTGGTGGACAAAGTGGTGCTGGGGCGGATTTTCTCTGAGTACTTCGGTTTCCCTTGCCACTCTTCATTCCACCAAATTCTCCATCATCATAATCACCCGGGGCAGGCTACAATAGGTCAATCAGTGGCCGCCGCGCCAAGTGGACCCAGCTGGACTACACCCCCGCTCCCACTAAGCGAAAAATTAAGCATTACGACATGAAGGCGTATGGGGGAGTGGATGTATAGATCCACATTTTCTTGACCTCAGCACTAACTGGTGACGAGTGGTCAGCTTCACGGCCCTGCCGTCCCCCCGTATCCATTGGATAGGAGGTCTAGACGACATGGAGAATAAAAAATTCCTGACCCTACCGGGACTCCAACTCCGACCCCTCGGTTGTCCAGCATGTAGCCAGTCGCTATACCGACTACGCTATCCCGGCACACAACTCTTCAAGGCGAACCATATTGTATGGACTGCACATGCGTCAATAAAGGATTTATATTACGCATTGGAAATCTCAGTCGCTTAAATAAATGAAATACCGCCAACACGGCACCATATAATAATAATAATAATAATACCAATAATAATGGGGCACGCGGTAGCGTAGATGGTTGAGGGACTATCCTACAAGCCGGAATATTGCGGGTTCGATTCCCGAGTATCATTGGATTTTTCAATTGGCCTAGTCCTTCCAGCCGCAGTACGGCCCTGGGGTCTACTCAGCCTCTAACAGAAATGAGTACCAGGAATCTACCGGGGGTTAATGTGTGGCCGGCGCGTAAGACTGACAACCTTACCGCCATCTGTGAGCCGACTGTCTACAGAAAATGTGGGAGCCTGGATGTCTCAACCCTATGGGCCTCCACTGCCTGTTATAGTGATAGCTTTACCTTTTACCTTAATAATATGTATTTACAATAAATAATAAATATTTGAAAGTACAGTCTTCTTAAATGTAACGCCGTACAGTCCGGTAGCGCCGCTTTACATCCCAAAGAAGAGTACTACTCACAGTCGACCGCTGCGAGAAATTCAATTTCAACTCGACTGAGATTCGATCTCAATATAATATGGACACGAGTACAGCCGTCTAGCCGACCAGTTAAACTGCATACTATATTCATTACTTCTCTTCATAATAAATAACAAACATATATTCAATTCCAATAATGAGATTCACGAATATGTAACTCGAACACATGATGACTTACATGTTCCTGCTGTGAAAACAGCAAAATTTAATAATGGAACATACATAACAGGCATCAAAGTGTACAATCACCTCCCTCACCTTAGCCACTAATGTTAAAAGTTTTAAATCTACACTGAAGAGGTTCTTATGTCAACATTCTCTTTACTCACTGAATGAATATTATCAGTATACTGAAGACAAAGACGTCCATCTGCTATTTAAATGGATAATTTCATTTCCATCCTGTATAAGAATTATTTTAACAACTAATACTAAATATAAGGTAATAATAATAGTATTTTACGTTTGTACCTATGGAATTTGTATTATATACTAATTTTTCAATTTTATAAATTGTATATTTTAGACTGCCATCGCATTGTATATATTATGATTTAGTATTTACAACATGATTGTGACAATGATAACTATTTACCTACATTAGTTATTGCAGTACATATAGTAATCTGACATGTTCTACATCCTAGGCACATTGTGACCAGAGAGGATTCATGGAATTTTAAAATGAATGAATGAATATCGGACTGCAGATTTTAGGCCTACATTCCATAAACACGGCATTACCAACAAGACTTGTGGAACTGAAGTGTACACGGGGACAGTGGGCTTCATGCGTTCTGCCCAGCCCAGAAATCCTGCCTTGTACGGTGAGCCGCTCCGGAGAGATTCGTAACGTTCAAGTTAGGTTTCACATAAACCAAGGATTAAAACTGACTGATAACCTCAAAAATCAAGCTAGACTTGGACCCCCCACAAAAACAAATTTAATCTAAATCCGAAGAGTAGGCCTCACTTCAAAATTTAAACATGCGAACCGTAATGATACGCCAGTGCATTGATTCTATCAAAAGAAAGCATAAACATGAACATTTTATAGTCTGGCCCAAGCTATTCTCAGAACCAAAAGCCACCGCCGCCATCACCATCACTGGCCTACTGAGACTTTTGGCCGCGCCATACCCCAACCGGTTAGTTGCTGGCTTCCCACCGGGGCGGCCCCGGTTCGATCCCGGGTCTGGTCAAGTGGAATTTGTTGTGGACAAGGTGGCGCTGGGGCAGATTTTCTCAGAGTACTTCGGTTTCCCCTGGCAATCTTAATTCCACCAATTGCTCCACAATCACCCTCACCTATCATCTGGGGCCGGTACAATAGGCCAGAAGTGGTTGCAGTACAAGGGACTTAGTCCCACCCCACTATCAATAAAAAAAAATACTGACACTTTTGAACGACACGAAATGACTAGTAACTTATTAAGGTTGGTAAACCTGTATACACGCAAATTCTCTGATCTCCCTTTCGTTATTCATCATCATACAGGCGACCTTGATGTCACAAATTATGCCTTGGAATGTTACATAACTAACACGTCTGTATTTTGTCACGGCTGTCCATGGTTCGCCAGAGTTAGCACACCGACTGTGTAACGTGACTGATCACAAGCAGGTGCTCGTCCACGGGTTAGTTATACATGTAGTTCAGAATCGAACTGATGAGGTCAAACTACGGAGCGCGGCTAAGGGAGCAGTCATCTTGTAAAAACGGAACGTCGTTTAATTTGCCTGCTGGAGAAGAAATGCAGTCTGTTGGTTTCGGAAGGCGTGCAGCTGGCGTGAAGCAGAGTGCAGACAGAAGTGGAAGACAGAACAGTCCCGCCAATGATCTCGCGACGAAAAATCCGACTAAACTTTTTCAATGTTTTTAAACGACATTCAAGAATACTCTTTACCATTTATGAACGACTAAAAATTGCAAACATATACACTGTACTCTAACATAAAACAGCCTATAGCGTCTCCCCCCACCCCTGGACGGGGATGGCCCAGTCGCAAGGCAGATACCTACACACAGAACAAACGCACACAGACATTCATGCCTCGAGCGGCATTCGATCCCACGATCCCAATGTTCGAGTGGGCGAAGGCGGTTCTTGCCTCAGACCGCGCGGCCACTGTGATCGGCTCCTACAGCAGAACTAGCATTCTGAAACCGCGGAACTGTCGCGTCTATTGTGCAATTACCAATACTGTACAACAGTTGGTGTGGACCACGTACACACTAAACCGCGCGGTCTAAGGCATGAACCGCCTTTGTCCGCTCGAACATTTGGATCATGGGTTAGAATCTCACTCAAAGGATGGATGTTTGTGTGTGCGTTTATTTTGTGTCTGTGTTGTTCTGTGTGTAGGTAGCGGACTTGAGGTGGGCTGATCCCCCGTCCAAAGAGTTCTATTGACTGTGTATAGATTAAGAAACTGAGAAAGTGGCCAAGGTCGACAAGGGCTGTAAAGCCACAGAGAGAGAGAGAGAGAGACGTTCACTCTATATTTATTAAGTCTTTAAAGCTGCCCATGGTGTTGCTTTAAAATCTAAAATTTACCTGGACGTTTAGGGGGCACGCGGTAGCGTAGTTGGTTGAGGCACTATGCTACAAGCCGGAAGGTCGCGGGTTCAAGTCCGATGAGGTCATTGGATTTTTTCAATTGACCTAATCCTTCCGGCCGCACTATGTCCCTGGGGTTGACTCAGCCTCTAACAGAAATTAATTAAATAATTTTCCTTGGGAGTAAAGCGCGGCCGGCGCGTAAGGCTGACAACCTTACCGCCATCTTTGAGCAGATTGTCTAGATAATGTGGGACCCTCAACGTCTCAGAACCCTATGGGCCTTCACGGCCTATTACAGGGATAGCTTTACTTTTACTTACTTTACCTACACGCTTAGCTCATTTAGCCTCAGGGCTGCTGAGTTCCCTTATTATTTTTCTAAAAAGTCCGGCCTACATGCAATAACACATTCCGTAGAGCTCATTAAGGGTTGTCGCTTGCAGATTTCTTATACTTTTTCTTCTACCCTGAAGATGGGGGCGATACGTTCCTCCGAAACGTCGGTTAACACCACATATACACGGTGCCAAATCCCAGAAGACTGCTTTCTTCATAGTCACCGCCGTGAAAGCCTCAAATCTTCCACAACGTTTGTTCTACACAATCTTCGATATAAATATTTAAATGCCGAAAAAATGAAACGCTTATTTCTGGATCACTACAATACGTTTGTGGTGCAACCACCCACGCAACGGCGTGTTTCTATCACCAATAAATTAACGTCAAGGCCAGAGACATGTTGCAGACTCAAAGAACGTATTTGGGAAGTAACTTTAGTACACCTTCCCTTTCTTCTTCCCGGACCAAAAGGGAATACACAACCGTGAACACTGAACAGAACTGCATTGGAGCAGAAGCAGGCAGATGGCAGCCCTGCTCGTGGCACTGACTCCTTCCTCCTTGTCTACACAAACTACAGACACACACGCCGGTTGTTTTCTACTGGCACAGTAGGTGCAAGGAGTTGCTGAATTCTGTGTTTTAACAAATAATGTTAAGTCTACGGTAAACTAACCGAAGAATGAAGAAAACCACGCGATAAGAATTTAAACAGGTTAAGTTGTTCCCGTATGAGTGGTTATCTTCAAGCTCCAACTGATTTGATCCCGTGGTAATAATCTACAGTAAATAATGCACACACTTGCGAGTGGACTACAGGCAGGGACCGGACACAGCGGCAATAAGAATATGCCCCGAAGCTTTGATATGTACATAAGTGTATAAAGGAGACATGTAGCACGCTTGGGAAATAAAGAGATACACAAATTACTGGTAGAAAAACTCAGCGAAACAGGCCATTAGACAGAGACTGGGGGTGGAACAGAGAACAGTCTAGAAAACTCCACCTTAGCACAATATCGACAGCAGCTCATCTTATAAATGTACCAGTTACGCAGCCATACATGACATATTCGTACAATATAGATACAATATAGATATTGCTGATACCTGCAACGTTTCACTAAATATTTCTATATGGTTAATATTGTCACGTGTTGGGCATGTAACGCGACAAATAACTTCACGCCGTCTTGGATATAGGGAATTTATTCCACTCGCTCTTACATTTACACAATTCACAATTACACCACTACTGCCATCTGCTGTAGTCACTGCCATGCACTCGATACAACCCGACTCGGCGACTGCTAGATTGAAACTGATTGGTTACTCTCTCTCTCTCTCTCTTCTCTAGTAACTGGCTCAATACTCACTACTCTAGTAGCTTCCGCACTGACAACACAGAAAACAGTTACGCGATAGCTACCACTGTTGCGTAACGTAGTGTTTACAGGCGTTGGCTGGGGAACGCTGCCGAGAGTTGTTTTTTGCTGCGTAGTAACCGCGGTGTCTCCTGTTACGTCATTGTGGGAAGTGCTGTTATATCACCGCGGGGGAGGGGGAGTGTTGACTGGCCTGTTACCGTAGCACCGGCAGTTGCTTCGATTCTGTTGCGTCACCGCTGGAGGGAGGTGTCCTTCATAGCGCAAATACGTCACAATATTTATCGAAATGCAAAGTAATTTATATGTGGAACCTCGACGTCTAACAAACCTATGGGCCCCCACGGCCTTTTACAGGGATAGCTTCTATCTTTTACCTACTGTGTAGACAAACTTCTAACACCAGATTCGTAAAGGTAATGTAAAGCTGTCCCTGAACTTAAGAATTATGGACTACGCCATGAAGGCGTATGGGGGGATGGGTATTCGTTCAACATTTTCTCTACATCGGGACTAGCTGGAGGTGAGTGGTCAGCTTCACGCACCAGCCCCCTTATCCCCGGGGGAAAAGCCTCCGGTACCCTTTGGATAGGAGGTTGGGTGGGACCCAGAGCCGGTCTAGACGACATGGATAAAATTCTTGACCCTAGAGGAACTCGAACTCCGACCCCTTGGGTCGTCCAACCCGTAGTCAGTCGCTATACCGACTACTATTGAATGCCGAGCTTCAAAAGAAATGTGCACTTTCACCTGAGCGCATACTAGATAGATATACGTAATTCACAGTAAAATAATAAACTTGTGCAGACGAGTACGCTCGTGTCTACTTTGCACACGCAACTGACCTCGGTGTTTACCGCAGATATGGCCTCCAAACCCATTTCTTGAAAGGTGATCAGGCTATATATAGGCCTAACTTACTGCACAGAGTCAGAAATGAGTGACTATCCTTTGTATTTCGTAAAATATCCAACACATCTACATAGAACTGATTCAAATAAGAATTGTAGATCTTCATGAGCTCTGTTATGTACAATTTTTCTGTACAACGCAGTTTTTTCCCCTCTCAGAAATCTCTTTGGGCTTCGTGTAAAGTAATGGTTATTTAACGAACAGGCTACCAAATTACATTTACCAAACAACTATGTGCAAACAAACATACGGAAAGGGACCGTTTCTCATTATGCGTTCACTACATAAACCTCAAACAAGTAATGCTGAAAAACTATTGATACGACAAAGACTGTGCCCTTCGATACCGATTTTATTGTATGCTAGCAGGTCTATACAGACTACAACCCGTTCTCGAGACACTGGCTCCCAAAATGTCTAATATTTTAGAGTTTCACTACATGACAGTGGAAAGATAAGCTGACGAACTATTCCGTATGAACAATGGCGGTAGAGATCAACGAATTCTGGACCTGCGCATCAGATAATCTTCCTCAAGCAGCGGGTTTACCTTCGGAGAAACAATTCCCAGCATCCACTAGAAAATAAGGTGGGTGAGTTCTGGAGGCGATGTGCAACGTTGAGGGAAATCGCTCCTCGTGCCAAAAACTGAACTCCCCCATCGTCGTCCAGCTAGCAGCAAACCACTTTATTGCATGGGTTACCTACATACTGAGAACCGTAAATTAGCAACTCCGGTCTTGTTTCTGTGATCTGAGACTTTCTAGGTGCGTTTGTGCACTTACTGGCACGCCTCAAGGACTACCGGTATCCTACAGAGTTTCCTCCACAGCCTGACACTTACAACTGCGGAAACTTTCAGTACGCATGCGCCATACACTGCAGAAACTACTGCGAACAGACGTCCTGGGGGCACATACATACTCGTAGATGGGAACACGCATATAACATTAAACGTTTTTCTAAGGGTTTGTGGAGGGCTGCGCCATAGCTCAAGCGGTTAGTCGCTGACTTCCCACCGCGGCCGCCCGGGTTCGATCCCAGGTCTGGTCAAGTGGGATTTTTGGTGGACAAAGTGGCGCTGGGGCGGGTTTTATCGGAGTACTTCGGTTTCCCCTGCCAATCTTCATTCCACCAAATTCTCCATCATCATACTCACCCGGGGCAGGCTACAATAGGCCAATCATTGGCCGCCGTACCGAGTGGACCCAGTTGGACTCCACCCCGCACTAAACGAATTAAAAAAAAAATGAAAGGTCTGTGGCAGTGGCCGATTCATAACACCGCAATATATGACTATATACAGACCGGTACATACTTGTTTATTTATTCTTGCTTTATTTGTATGGTATCGAATGACAGGATAAGTGAATACTGAATTAGTAAGAATGTGGAAAGAAGCGGTTCTCTATGGGTGTGAAACTTGCTCTTACATTAAGGTAGGAACACAGACTTAGGGTGTTTGAGAACAGGGAGTTGAGAATATTTGGAATGAAGAGAGATGAAGTGACAGGAGGTTGGAGAAAACTGCACAATGAGGAGCTTCATAACTTGTACTCTTCTCCATGTATAATTAGAATGATCAAGTCAAGGAGGATGAGGTGGACAGGGAATGTAGTATGAATGGGGAGAAGAGGAATGCATACAGTATATTGGCGGGAAAGCCAGAAGGAAAGAGACCACTGGGAAGACCAAGGCTTAGGTGGGTGGAAAATATTAAAATGGATCTTAGTAAGACAGAATGGGATGTTATGGATTGGATTAATCTGGCTCAGGGTAGTGACCAGTGGAGGGCTCTTGTGAACACAGTAATGAACCTTTGGGTTCCATAAAATGCTGAAAAATTCTTAAGTAGCTGCAGAATTGGTGGCTCCTCAAGATGGGCTCAGCTCCATAAGTAAGAGGCGGTCGTGGCCTAATTTAATGCACGATCTAGAATTTGATTGAAGCCAGTAAGAAGAAGTTCAGTCCGAAAAGATAGTATCCGGTCCTAGATACGAAACCAGAATCTACCAAATCCGAAACACAAATGATAACTACACGACCACTAGGTTCGGTGACACTGGCTATTGTCTATGGTACATTGATATGAGCTTAAATGATTTTGTGACTCAAATCTCCTCCCGTATGCAAATAACTAATGGCCATTACACTCAAAAGCACTTCTGCAACTTTTTTACTTTCGATACCATTTTACTGGCATACAAACTCAACACTCAACGGGTTCTATGATGGCAACTGCCTCATCATTCGTCTGGAAATAATGGAAAACTATCATTAAAACTCGGTAAGAATAGTCTGGAATCCAGCAGATTCGACCCGGATACCTCCCACACAAAAGTCAAAAGCGTTTCCTCTACATCAACCACCTCCTACACAGTTAAAACTCTTCATTCATTTTATTTCTCACTCGAGTGATTTCTCTAGTTATTGTCGTATGTAAATACCCAATAAACACATCATTTGGAGCAGGGATAGCGTGGTAGGTATAGCGACTGGCTACGGGCTGGAAGACCGAGGGGTCGGAGTTCGAGTCCCGGTGGGGTCAAGAATGTTCTCTTCTCCATGTCGTTCAGACCGGCTCTGGGGTCCACCAAACCTCCTATCCAATGTGTTCCGGGATCTCTTTCCACGGGGATAAATCGGCCAGGCCGTGAAGCTGACCACTCACCTCAAGCTGGTGCCGAGGTCAAGAAAATGTGGATCTATATATCCACTTTCCCATACGCCTTCATGGCGCTGTGCTTAATTAGTTAAGCACAGGAATAACTTTACCTTTAATAGACACATCAGTCCACATAGCTCTCTGGATATTAGGAATGTCAACACAAAAATATAAATTCCGTCCTAAGTGCAACAATTTATTGTCGGTCTTTTGTTTTGCTTTCTTCTACACTACATGTTTCGGCCGCAAACGGCCATCATCAGGTGTATACAAATTTTAAAATTTGGAAAAATTTTAAAGGAATTTTCTACAATGGAACTGAAGATTTTAAAAGTGCCAGTTCATGAATGTCAAAATTGACGTGTGTGGGTGACAAAGATGATGTACGAATCAGACAAATATCAGCGAAATAGATCCTGTTAGCCAATTGGGAAGACCTGTGTGTTTTTAAATTTTAAACTGGGTGCAGTGTAACAGCTACGTGAGTTCGGTTGAACGCAGGGACTGGGCCAGAGCTGCTGCCGGGTGCTAGCACATAGACAGGAAGCTCAATAATGACCAGCCATTACTACAAAACAGCAGACAGTCTGACGCCGTAAGCAGCGTTTAAGCTGCTGCTGCTGTCGTAGTTATCGTAAGCTTAACAAATTATGGCTATCCTAAACTACTCGGTGCCGGGATAGCGTAGTCGGTGTAGTGACAGGCTACGGGCTGGATGACAGAGGGGTCGGAGTTCGAGTCCCGGCAGGGTAAAGAACTTTCTCTTCTCCACGTCGTCCAGACGTGCACTGGGGCCCACGCAACCTCTATCCAATGGATACCGGGGACTCCTTCCCCTGAGGGGTGAAGCTGACCAATCGCCTATAAANAAGAACTTTCTCTTCTCCACGTCGTCCAGACGTGCACTGGGGCCCATGCAGCCTCTATCCAATGGATACCGGGGACTCCTTCCCCGGAGGGGTGAAGCTGACCAATCGCCTATAACTAATGCCGAGGTCAAGAAAATGTGGATACATACATCCACTCCCCCATACTCCTTCATGGTGCAATGCTTAGCACAGGGACAACTGCACATTTTACCTTTACCAATCCTGCGACTGATGATTCCGAAAGTCACGTGCTGCTATAATGTGTATTATGATGATTATATTTCTTATTATTCGAATGCATATTCTGGAGATAAGTTTTTTTTTAAATAATATCTGGCTACTGGAGATCAGTAAACGTTTCAAGTTCAAGTGTTCTTATATCAAGTACTTCTTGAGAAATACAATTATTTCAAGATATCATTTGTCGCCCTCGAAGTCTGATGTAAATAAGCAAGTACTGAAGTCTCTTCGAGTCCTACGATTATGACGCGTTTGCTGCTGTTAGCTGACGTGCAAAACGAAGTTTCTGCTTGATACTACCCTTCTGTCTAAAGTATCTCAAAAGGCCTCGCATTTCGATATTATGTACAGTGCCTACCTGAAATTAAAATACAAATGTTTCCGCCTACGGGTCTGGGCCTTCGAGGAACTGCAGTTTGGTGAGAACAAATGGGGAGAAGAAGAAATCTCACTGGTGATGGTGCAGATTGGCGAATGAAAGTAAAAACAAGAATTTCAAAACAGAGTTTTCATTACCCATTTCTCCACTCTCTTCATACATGCGGTCAGCATGCTGGTACATCATTTACCTTTCAACATACACGAGTTAGTAAAAATCGACTGCCAAGACTTTCCATTTCTTTTCCAATTTTTATATCACTATGATCTTACTTTCCATTCAGGATTCCTATCAGGCTGTATGCGCTCTTCACTTAACGATTATGTGTCAATAAAACAGCTCACATAGCAGTGAATAAGAATTATGCGACTATTATGACTTGAGAAGTAGCGGTGCCGGCACATTTTATTGTACTATTACAATAAATGCCTAAAGGTAGTCAAAAAACATGAAAAACAACATTCGGGATATCAGATCACGACCGCCTCCGTCCCAATCCGTACCTGCTCACCATTACTAATCATCTCCCCATTGCATTTGTCGCTGCAAAGCTGAGCACGGACTTAAATAATGTACTTAACTAATTCCAGGCTGCTTCCATTCAGCCCAGAACCTTTTGTCTTCTCGTCTGCTGTCCAAAAACATAACAATTAGAATATACAAAACTATAATTTTGCCTCTGGTTCTGCATGGCTCTGAAAGTTCGTCTCTGACATTAAGGGAGGAACATGGGCTGTAGGTGCTTGAAAACAGGGTGCTGAGGAGAATATTTGGACCGAAGAGGGATGAAGTGACAAGAGGTTGGAGAAAACTGCATAATGAGGAGCTTCATAACTTGTACTCTTCTCCAAATACAATTAGAATGATCAAGTAAGGGAGTATGAGGTGGGCAGGGCATGTAGCACGAATGGGGGAAAATAGAAAGGCATATAGGACAGGTGGGAAAGCCAGAAGGAAAGAGACCACTGGGAAGACCAAGGCGTAGGTGAGTGGACAATATTCAAATGGATCTTAGAGACACAGAATGGGATGGTATGGATTGGTTTGATCTGGCTCAGGAGAGAGACCAGTGAACACGGTAATGAACCTTCGGGTTCCATAAAATGCTGGGAAATTCTTGGGTAGCTGCAGAATTGGCGGCTCCTCCAGAAGGGCTCAGCTCCGTGAGTGAGTGAGTACTAACTCCAGGCTTTCACAACAGTTAACTACTGACGCTGGTTCACTTCTTGGGTTGTTGCGCTGTGGCTGTGCGCGATAATGTTCACGTTTCGAAGGTGTATGCTGCCCCCATCTTCACGGGCGAAGTCTACCATAAATTGGAGGCAGCACGTACCTCCGAAACACGGAAACATCGCCCATACACACAGCGCAACAACCCAAGAAGAGCGTTAACATTGACGATATATTCGTATTTAAATGCCAATGAGGTCTAGTGCCAGCTACTGAGGTTCAGAGAAGTACTACACTGAGACCACTCCAAAATCCAAATTTCACTGAAATCTACATATAGCTAAACAGATAAAGCCCTAAAAACATAATTTGTGTAGTTTCAAATTACATACCTCAATTGCAGTTTGGCTTCAAAGTCAGGAAAATGTCAAGTCCAATTCTTGGCCTTATGTGACCTCCATTCCTACTAGACAACTCTGGCATCCAAACATAAAACCATCTGAAAAACGTTTCGAATGGCGTACCTATATTCCAAAACGAGTATCTTTTAATAAGAAAATCGGTTGAGTGTTCGAATAGAGCTCCTTGTAATGTAAGAGCTAAAGTACCAATAGCTATCTATTCTTGTTGCTCCCACATCCGTGAAAAGTTTAGTTTCATTTCAGTTCATTAATCTAAGACAGTCGGTAGGACTCCTTGGACGGGGGATCAGCCAGACGGAAGGCCGCTACCTGCACAGGACAGGACAAACACAGAATAAACGCAGACACACATCCATGCCTTGAGTGGGATTTGAGCCCACGATCTCAGCATTAGAGCAGGCGAAGACACTTCATGCCTTAGACCATGCTGCCATTGCAATCGGCTAAATTGGCTATAAAGAAACCAAAATTAAATTCCCCAGAGAGCTTTCAGTGTACACCTCCAGAAGAATACCAAATTTCATCGAAACTCTTCGAGCAATTTCAGAAATAAAACACGTAAGAGATACAAACAGATGCACATGCAAATATAATTTCCTATTACAAGTTGATTTTATTCACTGTGCAAATAACACAACGTTTAAGTAAAAACGATAAAATAACTAAAAAAAAAGCCGAGTGCATTTCCTGCACAGCTGGGATACTAGAAAGTTACATATAATGACCGAGTGTAAGTCACAGAACACTTGGCACCGCACACGCACGTCATGCCGTGATCTCAGTCAATGACGAATGTAAACAAACCGAACACGGCATTCGTAATGAGGGAACCATGTCGTACGCTTCACTACACACGTCAGATATTCATAACTTTCTTTCCGCGGTCATCGATTCATAATTTGGTGTCTTGTAAGAAAAGCTCTCCCCTTTCGTTCGCTCCGAAATCAGTACCTTGCCACTACCAGACCAAGTAATTAAGACCATGAGCAGTTTTCGTGAATGGCTGTTTTCTCAATCAAAAAATACGGATACGTTAAACATATTAATACTTTTTTTTATTATTTTTCATTTCGTGGCGCATTCTACTGTCAACAAAAAAAATGAATTCTAAAAAGCGTTGTGATGGGCACAGCACGGTAGACGCGTTCTTGTTGCAGCGGCACTAGGGGAAAGTTTGGTAAAATGTTTAAGTGGGTAATATAACGAACTGAAGTTAATTCGAATGTTGGCAACACGAGATAGCAGTTGAAAGTTTTGATTTATAAGATGACATGTGTGGCAACACTTGAAGGGAATTCGCGCCACTTTCTCCTTCACAGACATGACGTAATTTTTTTCTGGTCGTTACTTAAGAATCAGTCACTGAATCCTTTCATGGACTGACTTGAATGTTATGCGTATTTTTAAAATCATATACTTCGATTATTCTTAGCCAGTAAGCAACATACGTTGTAGGATGCGCATGCCTTGATGTGCCCCGTAGGTTACTCTGTAGGGTAACATGAGTGGCTATGAGACGAGAGGAACAAGTTATAGCACACAAGAATCACAGTCGATGTACCACGTTCATAACGAGATGCATGAACATCGCTCCCTTACTTACTCATGGAGCTGAGCCCTTCTAGAAGAACCGCCAATTCTGCAGCTACTCAAGAATTTCCCAGAATTTTATGGAACCCGAAGGTTCATTGCCGTATTCACAAGAGCCCTCCACTGGTCCCTATCCTGAGCAAGATCAATCCAATCCATCCCATCCTATCTCTCTAAGATCCATTTTAATATTGTGCACCCACCTACGCCTTAGTCTTCCCAGTGGTCTCCTTCCTTCTGGCTTTCCCACCAATATCCTATACGCATTCCTCGTCTCCCCCATTCGTGCTACATGCCCTGCCAACCTCATCCTCCTTGACTTGATCATTTTAATTATACCTGGAAACGAGTACAAATTATGAAGCTCCTCATTATACAGTTTTCTCCAACCTCCTGTCACTTCATCTCTCTTTGGTCCAAATATTCTCCTAAACACCCTCAGTCTATGTTACTCCCTTAATGTCAGAGACCAAGTTTCACACCCATACAGAACCACAGGCAAAAGTATAGCTTTGTATATTCTAATGTTTATATTTTTGAACAGCAGACGAGAAGACAAAAGGTTTAAAATGATTCGTGGCAAGAAGCTTAGTACAACATATGGAGATACACGTAGTTTAAATATGATTACTGCTGCATCGTCAACTTACCAATAAAGGCTAATCGATTTACCCTTGGTGCGGGGTAAATTGACGAAAATGCGGTGTTTCATTAATAGTTTCTCTGCTGACAAAGTAAAGTCACGTTCCTATCCTAGCTCGTCGTCATCGTCATCATCATTATCGTCACCATCGTCGTCCATTAATAATATCGATATGATCATTATTATTTTTTTCTTTGACGCTTTGGGCTACCTCCATGAAATTATCCGTTTCACTTCGGTTTACTAGATCTTTGACATTGGTAGGACTCGTTGGGCGGGTGATGAGCTCGTCGCAAGGCCTCTGCTTGTACATAAACACATAAAAACGCGCGCGCACGCACACACACACACACAAACACTAAACATCCATGCACTGAGTGGGATTCGAACCCACGATCCGGGCTTCCAAGCGAACAGAGACAGTGCATACCTTAGACTGCTTTGCTACCGTGACCGGCTGTCATGACCATTATACTGCTACACAATTATATTTCTTCAGCATGATTTACTCGAGGTTCACACAAAATTGCAGAATTATCAAAATACCTCACCATGTTGATTCATCACCGTTATCATCTCCATCTGACCTGACTTTCTAAGTAACACAGAATCTGCACCGCATATAGTTAATTAGGTGGAGAACAGGAAATTCTCTCCCAGAGAAAGTTCCTGCGAATTGTGTACATTACTTCCGGCGGTACAGTGTTCAGGCATTAATTAGCTGTCACTTCTGTCTCTATCCTTGCAACGTTATGAAGATTGCGAACGTGCAATCCGTACGCAATATCATATAGTTTCCACATCCCTTCTTTACCTTCTCGCACTCTGAACCTTCCTACGCGGCTCTGATGAAGATAACAGTAACATGAGAGTAACCTCCGTTACTGTAGAGCAGCCGTGTCAAACATGCGGCCCCCCATAGCCACAAAGTGCGGCCCCCTCAACCTTTAGAGCTAACTGATATTAAAATCAATATTAAAATTTTACTAGAAATATTTTTTGTAAAGACAATTTTCCAACTGACCAGAAGACAGGAAGACTCACGCAGACATAAATTAGCAGGCTGCAGGAAATTCAACGTTTTGCTATTTATAACATAATTTCTTGTGTAATTTCTATTTTTACATATTGAAAAATTGTTTGATACTTGTCAAAAATGGCATTCTCTTGCTTTTTTAACTGTAAGATATGTGACTTTAGGTAATTATATTGAAATTGTTCCTAATTAATAAATAGAATTAAATTTCCTTGTATCAAAATCTAATTATATATATATATATTTTGAAGTGCGGCCCTGGACTATTATTTATAGGGCTGAGGTGGCCTTCTGTACAAGTTGAGTTTGACACGCCTGCTGTAGAGACTATGAATACTAAGACTGTTATGGTTACTGTGGTTTATGGATTTCTCGGGTGGCGCTAGTGAGAATTTTACCTCACAAGTTCGTGGATCCTCCATGCTGTTATTACAGACTTAAGGTAAAGTAGTCCCTGTGCTTAACTAATTAAGCGCTACGCCAAGAACACGTGTGGGAGAGTGGATATAGAGATCCAATTTTTCTTGATCTTGGCATTAATTGGAGGTGAATGGTCAGATTCACGCCCCTGCGGCTTAATCCCCGGGGAAAGGGAATCCGGTACGCATTGAATAGGAGGCTGGGTGGGCCCCAGCGCCGGTCTGGGCAACGTGGAAAGCAGAAAATTCTTGATCCTACCGGGAGGCGAACTCCGAACGCTAGGTCGCCCAGCCCGTAGCCAGTCGCTATACCGGCTATCCTGGCTCCTTAGAGACTGTAAGAAATTGAAAATTTACAACTTTCTGGTGGCCTCCAAACACACAACATTCAAATTTTATAAAAATCCGTCCAGCGGTTATCGAGTTGAAACATTCTGATGAACAAAAGCACAGATGGGCTGACAGACATATCTCCACTATATGCAATCTTTGCACGATGGGCATAAAATTCAAGTTGTCAAGAGAACTGGACTCTGCGCGCGTGCCCACGCGGGTCACCATCATTAGAGGGGGAGTGACTAGTAGCAGTCAGATCCTTCCTTTCGTCGAAGTGGAAGCCCCATCTCAAAACACGTAAAAGTACTGGAAAGAAACCAAGGCTGTCTGTGCTGGAGAAGACCAGAAGGAAAATACCCTACCGACCGAAAGGGACTGGCTCTTCAGTCCTAAAGCGATCCTGCAAGCCTGTACGTTGAAATTAACTCGATTCTGAACTGACAATTTACAGATTCGAAGTACCACATGCCAGGCATCTGTTGCGAGAACATGATGGGACCACCACGGAAATCTTCCTCAAGTCACCGGCAGCGGACCGACTGAGAGACATAAAGGTCTCCGCCTGGAATCGCATTCTACTTTCCCAGGCCGTCCACAGCCACTTTACGGCTCGCGGCCAAATAAATTATATATTCCAAAACGTGTCAATATAAGTGTTATAACGGAAATCGGATCTCGTGCTACTAAATATTACACAACGCTTCGGAAGCCATGCACACGATTAGTTCCAGCAGCCAAACTCTCTTCCAGACGTTTAAATGTGTCTTCATTAAAGAGGCCGTCAGTGTCACAAGACAGATGAAGAGTGGTTCCAGAGAATAAGTAAATTAACATTGCTACACAGGTCCGTCGCCCTATCACGCTTTCTCTGTCAACGGATCGGTGGTTCCACAACCTCGCCCTCGTTTCACGCTGACGAGGATGTCACATGAGAAGAGAAGGACCTCAAACTTGTTTGTTGGTTGGGTGGCTGACTGATTAGTTGGTCCGTCGGTTAATTGGTTATGTGGTTGCTTGCTTAACAATACCTTTTTTCTGTTACTAGTGGGGTGGAAGTCCCTTGTACTGCGGCCACTTCTGGCCTATTGTACCATAACAATACCTAAGTGGACATTTTATCAACTGCCTACATTATACATAAAGCTCGACAGTGTTTTCGGATGAACCACTGACAAGGGAACTCTCGTCGTCACTTTCAAACATCATATCTTCGATGGAATAAAGAATTAAAACCTGAACCCCTCTACAGGACAATTTCCAACTGGTTTTTGGGATATTTAATTACTGTTTTTTTTTTTCCAACTGCTTATATTATGCAGCGCTTGGTGGTAGGATGGTTGTAAATTATTAAGTGGAAGAGATTAACGCAGCCGTTGCCTACTGTATGCTACTATACAAACATTTGCTTGTAGGGATACAGGAAAGCCAATCTGGACACTCTGTATCCAGGACCGCCCGAATAACCCATTCGAACGTGACCGTCGGTCGCCTTCTTCCGACCGCTGTCCTCCTGATTATGGTGACATTAGCTGACATTTAGTTTCAAATGTTCAACGTATCGTTAAATGTTTCGTCTCTTTGAAACGAAAATCATATCTAGTTCAATGCTGAGCTATGTAAACATGGCAATGACCTGTTCACACCATCAACAGACTTACATGTATGTATGTATGTATGTATATATGAGGGGTGGGCCACAATCCGGCCCTGCACCAACAATGATCTATTGTGCTTCCCCTTTAATTAACCCCTTATTAATCCTACACTCTGAATGAACTGCAGGACTCTATTTGTGGGGGCGTCACAGTAGTCACCTGGTTCCATAAAGAACTGGCCCAGGTGGCGAAATCTTAAATGAGCTATGGCCTCACAATCGCATTGAATATGTGTGGCTGATTAGTCTTCTTTCAGGCACCTTTCACACGTTGGGTCATCTATCAATCCCAGTTTGATAACGTGTCCTTTTAGGTGGCAGTGTCCTGTGAACTATCCTACCATCCATCTTAAATGGTCTCTGTTTAATTCCAACAGATCCTTCGTTATTCTGGCGGAGGGCCCTGATATATGTCCCTTTGCCATCAACAGACTTTATTTTGGAGTTAATTATTCTCGGTTAGGCTGAACAAACCGTATCGGCAGACAGCCGACGGCGTCTGAAGGAACTATCCCTCCTGCTCAAGAGCCTACTCACGCGAAAGGTGTCAGTAATAACAAGGACCGTCAACAAGGCGGATCTCCAATACCAACGAAAATGCCTGACATTATTGTCCCAATTACAGCAATATAAAATTGTGCTTCACAATGCAACACGTGTTCCAGCCCAAACACAAATCTAAATATTGGACTAGACATGCGGTTGGGCAATATTCCTACCTCACACTCACAAAGTTTTGAGGAGAAATCCCTCCTGGCTCTGGCCAGTCTTGAACCCAATAACTGCAGGGAAAACCTGTACCACCTCCAGATAATCAGGTCCACGCCATAAGGCTTTACTCAGCAGAACAGTTCAAAGTCATACAAACAAGGCGGCCGTAGGAAGACACAAGATCCAAAGCGGTTAAGCCCGCGGTATCAACATGAAAGATCAACTTCATCAGGTTTAAGGAGAGACAAGTACGCGGTAAATGATCAAAGACAAATTGTTTAGGTTTCCTGAACAGTGGTAATATTTACGTACGCTACATAAACCGTTTTACCATATTTTGGGTTGGTGACTTTGTTGAACGAGATGACATCAGAGATAAAGAACAAGTCAACCGAAGAGAACATAACGGAGACTGGCCGGAAAGCAAACACTATCAGGCCCTCGGCCTCCCCCCCGGGGGGAGGGGGGGAGCTTCCATCTCAGTAACTTTCTCTTATCTTTCACTGACATGGGAGGTAACTACGAATGGTGGCCGCGCCATAGCTCAAGCGTTAATCGCTGGCTTCCCATCGCAGCGGCCCGGGTTCGATCCCGGGTCTAGTCAAGTGGGATTTGTGGTTGACAAAGTGGCGCTGGGGCAGGTTTTCTCCGAGTACTTCGGTTTCCCCTGCCAATAATCATTCCACCAATTGCTCCACAATAACCCTCACCTATCATCTGGGGCTGGTACAATAGGCCAGAATTGGCCGCAGTACAAGGGACTTAGTCCCACCCCAGTAGCAATAAAAAAAACTACGAATGGCCAAAAAATCGCTATATACAGCGAAGATCTTACCAATAATCAAACATGTCTACATGAAAACAGGTGACGCAGCAACAGTTACGATGTCTAAAAAATGTTCTAGTGTTAATTACGTCTATTACGTATGCGAGTCAAATGAAAACCTTAAATATTTTTTGAGTATTATTTATTGTGCACAAGTGGTACAAAGCTGTATCACTTTTCAACATAATCTCCCCCACGCTCAATGCAAGTCCTCCAGCGCTTACAAAGTGCATGAATTCCTTTAGAAAAAATTATTTTGGTAGTCCGCGCAACCAAGAAAGAAAGAGAAAGAAATCGCACGGTGCGAGATCAGGTGAGTACGGAGGGTGTGGCAAAAAGGTGGCCTTTTGCCTTGCCAGTTCCTCTTGGACAAGAACAGAGCGATGTGCAGGAGCGTTGTCGTGTAGCAACAGCCAATTCTTCCTACGCCAAATGTTTCGCTAGATTTGCCTAGTTTTTGGCAGAACTTGATGTTTGCCCGTTGTTCAAACTTCTACATTTTCGATTTCCGCCATTTGCATTTAACTTCAGTTCACAATACAGGCCGTAGTTCTGCTTACACTGCTTGCACACAACTGCCTCTTGCTGTGACGAGAGATGAATTGACAGGGCAACATATCGTGCCTCGACCTACACGCTGTAGTGCACTGCAACAGCACTTTGCGGCCAGTCCACGAACTTATTGAGTATGGTAGTCTATACACCAAGTTTCATAGAGCATTCGAAAGCTGATGGGAATGGGGCACTCACAGACAGACGGACAGACAGGATAGAGATCGCACAATTCTACTTCAGGGAAGTAGGCTAGAAATACGTATGTTATACTAATATCGATTCATTTGGGTCTCAAGTATTCTATTACTAAAGCAAAACAAAGTCATTCATAGGCAGACTCACTTGAAAGCATAAACATACTTTAGAATAACAATTAAGACTGTGTAAATTTAAATATTTGGAGAAAGAGAAAGCTCAAACAGCTAATGTATTTACTCGTATAAAGAGAACTGATATTAAAATTGGTTACGTAGGCTGTTAAGGATGCTTTTACCAACTGCGGATGTTACTTAAATTAAATTATACTATACAGTTATGATGATTAAATTTGTAAGATGAGTAAAGAAGTATCGTGTTCTTAGGTTCCAGCCCTAGATTCAAATACTGGTACTGAAGAAAACTATAAGTGCACCAACAAGGACAACGGGTCTCCGGCTGGGAACCGGTTACCGCACAAATATGGGTCCGAGTTACCGCTTTGTTACCCTACTGTCAAGAGGACAATTGTTAATTTTCAAGTTCGCAGCAGAAAAAGGGGCATCGTAAAACAAGCAAGATAATGAAGCCGCCCGAAATTCCATTCATCGGTTCTTGGAAGCGGAGGAGAATACAGAAACCAATGCCTGTTTCGGAAACATGTCACCAGTATGGCTTCACTTAGCCGTTACATATCAACACATCTTCCGGGTCCATCGCAGTCAACGTTCTCTTTAACTTTCCTGTTGTTGAATACAATCAAAAATAGTAATACAAAGCAACATGCTTGATATCTGCAGCTCGACTATAAAAAGGCAAAGCTATTCCTGTAACAGGCCGTGAAGGCCCACAGGGTTGTGAGACGTCGAGGCTCTTACATTTTCTCTAGACAATATTCTCGGAGATGGCGGCAAGGTTGTCAGGCTTACGCGCCGGCCCCCTTTACCCCCAAGGAAGTTTCCGATACTCATTTCTGTTAGAGGCTGAGACAACCCTAGGGCCATAGTGCGGCTGGAACGATTAGGTCAATTGAGAAAAAAATTCACTTCATCGGGACTCGAGCCCGTGATCTTCGGGCTTGTAGAATAGTGTCTCAGACAAATATGCAACGAAAAATTACAAGTTCAGAGAACTAAGTTAATTTACTGCTAACCATCTTCCTGAAGAACTTCCAGTACGAACCTGACAACAGCCTATTTGATGAACAAATTACTAAACTGTAAGATTTGAGGCTTTCATGGCGGTGACTATGAAGAAAGCAGTCTTCTGGGATTTGGCACCGTGTATATGTGGTGTTAACCGACGTTTCGGAGGAACGTATCGCCTCCATTTTCAGGGTAGAAGAAAAAATATAAGAAATCTGCAAGCGAAGAGACCGAAACGTTTCGGAGGAACGTCGGTTAACACCACATATACACGGTGCCAAATCCCAGAAGACTGCTTTCTTCAAATTACTAAACTCATTACGTAATGTTACCCCGTCCTCTTTACTTCACCCCACATAGCGTCATTTATTTTCTACAGCACTTTGTTCTCACACAACTCAGTTTATGTTCAGCATCTTTGAGGAATGCTTACCAACTTTCACTTGCACGCAAAAAAAAAATCATCACCACATGATATCTGAGTCCCTAGAGACGGTAAAGATTCATATTGTGTCGAGTATACTCACTGCTTGGAAACGACTATGTAAACACATTCCCGCCAAGCGTATGCGTACAACAGGACATCAAATGTTAGGTAACGGGCCAGGAAACATGCCTAGTCAACAGGGCTGTGCTTTCTGTGCGGTCCGTGCCGAGGGGTTATAAAAGGAGAGTCAGAAAATGGGACCACGTGGAGGCGGGGTCGAATACCTCCACCGTGACCCTGCGAGTCGTAGGAGGCGACGGAAAGGGAAGTCTCAAATCTGAGACAGTAAAATGTGGTCGTGAGTCCCAAGGGACTCGGACCAGAGAAAGACTGCACTGGCAAGGACCAGCAGCTTATACAAAAAGCAGACCCGCCCTCTCGTCAGAGAGGATGCCCCACAAAACAAGACAGTAACTGTCAAATGGCAATAAATATCTGAGCATGAGGCCCACGTTGGGCTCGACACCAAGACCGTCAGTCGCAATGTTGCTTTGACTTTGAGGCGCCATCGGGTATAGAACAGTAGTCGCCAAGCGAAGAGCCGAGTTTCGGGACGCCAGCCTTACAGGATATGAGCTTGGGAGCAGAGGAATTGAACTGAGTCTTCGGAACTGACAGTTGCCGAATAATGGCAAGGAAGGAATTCGATTGTGAAAAGAATATTCATGTGTGATTTGATGTGACAGTGAGACTGTGATAAATCCGCAGCCAGGATACTAGTGAAGACTGATAACCCTACTGCGCAACGAGGAACTGGAAAGTGCGATAGCGCTTTATTCCTTGTAGTCCCGAGTTGTGTGTATAAGGTGCAATCAATCCAATCCAGAACCCATCTTATAAGTCACACGCAGTAGCCTCAACACGTCACAATATTATGGTCTTCTGGGTCACGCCACAGTGTAGTCTGGTAGACAGTAACCCATGTTCCAGAAGGGCACAGTGCCCTCTTCTTCAGAGCAGTATAGCCTATGTTCCTCCAAATCGTCAGAAATCGCCCAACATACAAATTACAGCTTCAGCCTACTTTTAAGCTTTATGCTCCGCCAGTTTCACTCTTAGGAAAGAAATCGACATTACCAGTTGAAAGAAGGCTGGGTGGGCCTCAGAGATGGTCTGAAGTCGATGGCAAAGAGAATAATCCCTCCATTATCGGCCGTCCAGCCCGTAGCCAAGTACTATGAGTATATTGATTGAATTTCCCCATCTCATTCCCTGGTTTTAGTTTCTCTTTTTGGCCATCGTGAGCACTGCTCCACTTCAGTGGATCGGAGCTGCCGATAGTTCGGTATCGTTGTTGTTCCTCGCAAGAACTGGATTTACAAAACACCCCTACAGTGCTGTTCAGTGCAGCCTGTCATGAACTGCAGGTATCTCGTCATATGAAATATTTCTTTTTTTACTCAGTCACGAAACTCATACACCCTGGAGGAGAATTCGCCCGTAATTTGACCTGAGCTTGTACAACACAGAATAACGATGTTCCTCATTCTACTTAATTTTACAACAGAAATTTACTCAAAATTACTACTATTCTCGCGTCCTTACTTTATTCAGACTGTATTATCAGTATTACAAATTATGGACTCGAACTGGCGCATCGCCAGAAACTTACCATAGCTAAGCATATTCTTTGTTGCGGAAAGGTCGGGTGTTTTACGTAGGATTAGATCCAGCGAATGTATAAGAATGCAGACCACACTGCATAACGAAACTAACTCAACGGAGATTTCAAGAAGCTGGCAATGTGCGTTCTCACGTAAGGCATCACTAGCGCTACAACATCGCGTTTTGAAGGGATATACTTTTTTTTTTAATTCGCTTAGTAGGGAGTGGAGTCCAACTGGGTCAACTCGGCAGGGCGGCCACTGATTGGCCTATTGTAGCCTGCCCCGGGTGATTATGATGATGGAGAATTTGGTGGAATGAAGATTGGCAGGGGAAAGCGAAGTACTCGGCGAAACCCTGCCCCAGAGACACTTTGTACACCACAAATCCCGCTTGACCAGACCCNGTTTTCTCCGAGTACTTCGGTTTCCCCTGCCAATCTTCCTTCCACCAATTGCTACACAATCACCCTCGCCTATCATCTGGGGCTGGTACAGTAGGCCAGAAGTGGCCGCAGCGCATGGGACTTAGTCCCACTCCACTAGCAATTAAAAAAATCTTACATCAGCGTTTTCTCCGAGATGTGTCCTCTGCGAGCGCATCGCATACAAACAAATATACCAATTTAGCTTTTATATACAAGACGTAAAATTACTGTTATCGAATATGTGTGAAGACCATTTGCCGATTAACTCCATCACTCGGACACTCGGGGAAACTACCTCCTCTGGGCGCCAAAGAAAGACAGATGTCAAATTATTGAAATTTACACCAACATACAGCAATGAACCTAGTCAAAGTAGTGAAATCAATGGAAGACGAACAACGAATACGGAGTCGGGACAGCGACTAGCTACGGGCTGGACAATAGGGTCAAGAATTTTCTCTTCTCCACGTCGTCAGGACCGGCTCTGGTGTCCACCCAACCTCTGGGGGGTAAAATGACAGGAGCTTGAAGCTGACAACTCACCTCCAACTAGTGCCGAGGTCAAGAAAATATGAATCTATATACAAGTATCTACTCCCCCATACGCCTTCATGGCGTAGTGCTTGATTATTTAAGCACACGAACAACTTTCCCTTAGAGCCAATACAGTCAAGCAGTTCCGTTTCCTATGTTCCGATATGAATGTCAGTCGTCTTAACCACAAAATTATCGTAGTCAACTGTCTATAAGCACACATCTTAGCAAAAAGTAACATGCCTTAAACGAAACCTGACTTAAACAGAGAAGAACTGAGCGGTCGCCAACAGGTAGAGCGAAAGCCGATGTAAAATCATCTCCAATGAACGGAAGCTGTTTGAGACAGAAAATTATGTAAGACAACTTCAACTGAAATAAGTATACATTAATATGTTTCCTATTTATAATGCAATATTGTTTCAAACATTCTCCCTTAAATGTATATGAAAAGGAACACTTATGCCACAAATGGGAAAGAA
This sequence comes from Cryptotermes secundus, assembly GCF_002891405.2. Lineage (NCBI taxonomy): Eukaryota > Metazoa > Arthropoda > Insecta > Blattodea > Kalotermitidae > Cryptotermes > Cryptotermes secundus. The sequence goes on along the minus strand of NW_019722426.1, from coordinate 295,006 downwards.
TTATACCCGACCGTAAAGCAAATGTGCACAATTCTTCAATGGCAGACTGGGGAATGAGAGAACTGAAGAAGGAAAACAGAGAAATAAAAGAATGGAAGTGCCTACTGCTCAGGCGCACCCACAAGAACTTCCAACTTATGATACGCGCAAGCAAACATGTAAATGATGTATGCACCGTGAAATAATTGTTACACAGAACCAGTATCCACGAGAACTGCCTGAAATACAGCGTACGAGTCCGTCATGCGGAGATTTTACTGTATTACAGTCCTTACTCTTTTGAGGTTCGGTACATGAGCATGCGAAATCGATGTCTCCTGAACCGTCCGTTTCGAATTAGCTTTCTCACAAGCAACAGATAAATCTGCCTTCGTGAACTATTTTCATAACAGCAATATGTAAATTTAGAGATAGGCTGACCACGCTCTCCCATTCTGCTTGTACGCTACAAGGAACCTCTGACCCTTCCACAGAGAAACAAAGCCCATACTCCATGGGAGTCCTCACGCTTAGTCTGTTATATATTACGTCCATTTTCACGATTAAGATTCTCTTTTAGCCTTGTATTTTTAACGGTCTGGGTCAGCAATTTAAGTTCTAGGAACAGCATGCGATGCGTAATTAACATCTACATACACGCATGTTCACCGTCAAATACAATTCACCATACTTCAACGTTCTGCAATTGTATTTTATTTGATTCACCCTTCATATTGCTTCAGCTTTTCGTTATCTTCTGACGCTCATATCAAAACGTATCCGGAATATATCTTCACACGAATGGGCGCTACGCAGGACAAGATGATTACCACGAAGATAATGTGGCATACAACTTACGTATATAAGGAATATAAACTAAGAGAAAAAAAAGTAAATTAGAATGGTAAAGGAATGTTGAATAAGAAACGGCAAAAAAAAGAACATTCAATAATCAACGAGGAATGATAAGAGAAAAAGAACATTAAAAACGAAAGGAAGTCAAAATTGAACTCTGTGAGATTCTAAATTATTTGATGAAATTAACTTGTTTTGCTTTATAGTATACAATTCCTTGGTTTAGAATGTGAGCTTCAATGGGACCACTTCAGAGGACAGTGTAGCAGTGCAGGCCGAGTTCGAAACCCAGGCACACCGATAATGTATATATACATGATTACAGGATCCTGCTATGGCCAGTCCCGGGTCGTATAGCAACGTATTCATCTGTTCAGGAGCCGCTGTCATTTAGACAGACGCAACGAAACAGTACAAACAGCGATATCCCCTGAGTAATCTTTGGCATGTTTTTCATAAATTAAATCCCCTTTTCGGACTTAAAGTCATGAATAGATGGACGACAGTTCCCACGCCGCAGCACACTACGTCCACTGAAGCTCCACACGCATATCCTCTGAAATAATCCTTGGCCCAGTCGGTATATCGACGGGCTATGAGATGCACGACCGAGAAGTCGGAGTTTCTTATCCCCGTAAGGTCAATAATGTTCTCCATGTCGTCAAGACCGCATCTAGGCTCCACCCAACCTCCTATACAATGGGTACTGGGGGTAAAACGGCCGGGGGGTGAAGCTGACCACTCACCTCCAACTAGGGCCCAGGTCAAGAAAATATGGATCTATTCATCCACTCCACATACGCCTTCATGGCGTCGTGCTTAGTTAAGCACAGGGACAAGCTTACCTTTCTTTATCTATACCGGAACTACTGGTTACCCTATCTGAGAAACTGTGGTAATTACGGAGGTGTGACGTACAGCTTGGAGAGGCCTACAGAGAGACTGTGGCGGCAACCCTCCAACCGCTACAACGCTTGCAGTCACTGGACGAATACGGAGACATAAATTATCGAATACATCAAGAAAAGCTCAGTTGGTCTTCCTCAACTCCGACGTGTTAAGAGACACAGGCCATGTGGTACAGGGTACCAGTTCTTAAACATCATGTCACGGATTCCCTTTTAAGCTTTTAAAGTTCTTGACACGATAAACAATTTACGAGCTAAAACAAAGCACGCGCCCTCAAAACAACAGTGTTTTGCGAAAAGCGGTAAAATTCTCTATAACGCCACTTATTACAGGAGGTAACATACTTACTTACTCATGGAGCTGAGCCCTTCTTGAGGAGCCGCCAATTCTGCAGCTACTCAAGAATTTCCCAGCATTTTATGGAGCCCGAAGGTTCATCACCGTGTTCACAAGAGCCCTCCACTGGTCCCTATCCTGAGCCAGATCTATCCAATCCATACCATCCCATCCTATCTCTCTAAGATCCATTCTAATATTGTCCACCCACCTACGCCTTGGTCTTCCCTGTGGTCTCTTTCCTTCTGGCTTTCCCACCAATATCCCATACGCATTCCTCGTCTCCCCCATTCGTGCTACATGACCTGCGCACCTCATCTTCCTTGACTTGATCATTCTAATTATACTTGGAGAAGAGTACAGGAGGTAACAAAGTTAAAAAAATTGTACGGTCAATGTACTTGCTGAATCATTAGACGTAACACTGTTTCAACCAGATATTACCATGGCGCTGAATGAGACAGGGAGACATTCATGGGCGGTAAGGCACTGGAAGACGGAGCATGTGGCCTGCAGTAACATGCGCATACCTCCCAAACAGTTTTAATATTACAATCGCTCGGTGAAAATCTGATGAAGTATCAGTTGGCTCATTAAAGGCAGCTTTCTTTTCTTCTGTAACATACACAATTATGGTGGCAATGCAGAAGAAGCCTTCTTCAGAAGCTGTCGGTCAGAGCGCTAAAAAGTTTCCAGCGTGTTATGGAACCCAAAAGAGCATTACCGCATTCATAAGAGCCTGTCACTGAACACCAGTCTAAGCTGGACGAATGCAGTACATTTCCAGACATTATTTAAGATCCANGCCACGTCCTCGCTGCCGTTACCTGGTAGCGACTTTCAAAGGCGGAAGTTACACTTCCTCTGGGTTCCCGAACTGTCACCGGCCTCAGCTATGAGATTCTCACTGCAACAGCTCACAACGACTGAACCTCAGTAGTTCCCTAACTACCTGACTACCTCACAAACTCTTCACTTCCACGAACTCTTTACTTGAAGAAAGCAGTCTTCTGAGATGTGGCGCCGTGTTGATATTGTGTTGACTGACGTTTCGGAGGAACGTATCGCCTTCATCTTCAAAGTAGACGAGAAGAAGAAATTAGCGAGCGAACCCGCGTGAGCAGGTACAACAGATGGGTGCACGGTGTTTAAAAGCCCCCATGAAACGCTCGTACGATATAAGATACCTCACAACAAAGAAGTACTTAAGGAAAAGCTCTTTAACAAAAAAAAACTCCGTGACCTGTAGTCCACAAGGGAACAATACCGACCGAGCGACCGTCACTTGTATGCGAAGTTAGTGCTAACTTTTGCGGATAGAGGGTGTCGCATGGTCAGCGTAACGGTTCCCCAAGGCGGTTAATCTCGGTTTTGTAGACCGGAGTCGTTATTTCCTTGAAATAGCTCTTCAATTATCCTCGCGAGGCTGAGTGGACCGCGTTCCACACCCACCACTTTTCACAAAATATGGCAGCGCCGTGAATCGAACCCGGGACCTCTGGATCTGTAGCTAGGAACTCTGACCACTAGACCACAGAGGCGGTCCAATTAGCCTCCAGCTAAAAACAAATGCGACCCCCGAAGCTGAGCCCAAAATTGTTAGCTACACTACTCAGATTAAGTGTACCTGTTTCGGATTCAGTGTAAAGTGCAACCGGCGTGAAGCGGTATTCATTTCACATTCCAAGGGAAAGTGGGAGAGGACAAAAATGTCCTTCAATAATGCATACCGATTTTTCTAAAAAGTCCGACTAATTAGTGTGAAAGTTCTCAAATAATGTTCTTATATTAATGTTATATATGTATATGAGTGAGTACTGTCTTCGCTCGCTTGGAAACCGGGATCGTGGATTCGAATCCCACTCAGGGCATGGATGTTTGTGTGCGTTTTTCTGTGTTTGTGTACAGATTGAAGCCTTGCGACGAGCTGATCACCCGCCCAAGGAGTCCTACCGTATGTCTAATATCTAGTAAAACCGAAATGAAACGGAGAGTTTCATTGAGGTAGGCCTAGGCCCAAATGAGGGCTGTAGCGCCAACGAAAAAAAAATATATAAGTAAAGTTGTCCCTGTGGATGTTTAGAGTGTGTGTGTGCGTTTTTCTGTGTTTGTGTACGGATAGAGGCCTTGCGACGAGCTGATCACCCGCCCAAGGAGTCCTACCGAATGTGTAAGATCTAGAAAAACCGAAGTGAACGGAGACGTTCGTGGAAGTAGGCCTAGGCCCACTGGGGCTGTAGTGCCAAGAAAAAAAAATATATGAGTGAGTGAAAATTGCATGAGCCTATCGAGAAATCAGCCTTGTGATGTTATTAGTCCAGATGTATCTGTGCTGATACAGATAGTACGTTATGCTGTTTCTTTAATGGAGTAATTATTCTGTTGACTCTATATTCTCTGAATTACTTTACAAATTAAACACTGCGTGCTTATTTCACTCATCCTAGTTCCCCCTACAATACGGTGCATAAGCACAACGTCGTAACGGCTTAAAAACCATTCTGAACCTGGGTCACCTTCATGCTGAAGCCATTTTACCACAGGAGGGAGAAAGCCGCAAGATACCTAGCGCATAGCAGACTGGGCGGGGGAGAAGGGTAAAGTTACCCCTTTGTTTAACTAATTAAGCACTGCGCCATGACGTATAAGGGAGTGGATGTAAATATCCACATATTCTTGACCTCAGGACTAGCTGATGCTGAGTGGTCAGCTTCACGCCCAGGCCGCTTTACCCCCGGTACCTATTGGGTACGAGGCTGATGGGCCCCAAGCGCCTGAACGCTGAGCAGGGAAACATTTTTTGCCCCTACCGGGACTCGAACTCCGACCCCTCTGACGTCCTGCCTGGTTAGGCCCCGAAATGGAACTGAATACCGGTTGTCCAGCCCATATGCTGCCACTTTATCTACTGGGCTATCAGTTACGACTGATTTAGAATTAATCATTTAGCGTTCTGGTGTGTCACAATCGGTAGAGCTGAATATGATTTATAATAATTAATCAGTGAATACGACAGAATGGCTATGATACACATCTATATGCCCACTACAGCCATTACAAAACAACGGCGGCACGACCTGCCGCTGCCGTGACATAACATCGGCGGGCAACAGCATTCATGTTCCCAGTAGATGTCGTGACCCGCCATTTAAACCGTACGTATCTTAAAGATCAAACGCGAAGCGCTTCGTCGGCCGGAAGAGGCGATGTTTCCACTGCGTAACCCTGACCCCACGAGTAATTAATTTACACCCACGTGCTGTGTAGTTTAACGACGCATTAACAATTCCTCAATACATTGATCTTTAATTCTCGGAAATGATGGTATGATGATTTTAAAACTGTTCCAGGCCAGGCTGCGGACCTGGCTTTGAGCACAGAACATCGGCAATCGTATTACTGATACGGAAAATGAGAGCAGAAGAGCGTACTGCGCAAAAGCAAGATTAGAAAGCAAGGTAACGTGTGAAAAGAAAAAAAATTGAAACAGAAAGGGAGACAAGAAGTTCTGGGCAGAAATAACAACCTACTTTCCTATCACTACACATTGAGTATTTGATATGACATGGACTGCAGAAGAAAACACCGCGTCCAGCATGTCTTCTACATGTATTCGTTGCCGCGACGTGTTTTCCGACACAGCCTGATGGGCTCCAGAGCCACGATATACATAGAGATTGGTTCAGCCATTCGAAAGTTAATAGAAAGGAATACGCAGACAGCGAGTAAGTCTCCCGCTGTTTTTCCAAAATACGGAAAACAGGCTAAAAACAAGGAACCTTGAAAGAACGAGAAAGGAACAAAGAAAGAAATGTGTTCCTTTCGATTTCACATCACACTGTGGATTCAACACGATTAGGCTAATTCAGCCACAAATGTGTTGTTTGTTACTAGGCTAAGAATTACATACAGGATACTGAACAAAAAATTGTCATTGTATCGTCTTCAAATAGTATACACCAGAGAAAATGGGTCAAATAAGTTATAAGCCGGGGATTATTAAGGGCCTCCACGAACCAAAATTAAATTAAGAGTACAAAATTTTATTACATCCCAATACCAAATTTTACCTAAAATCGTTGGGTAATTTCAAACATGCAGCATCGCACGGATATAAGACTAGAGGATCGTGACTTTCCATTATGGACTCAATTTAAAGATGCCACGCAAAGAAATCTGGCCTAGGCCTGCCTCCATGAACTTCTCCGTTCACTTCGGTTTTTCTCGATCTTACACATTCGGTAGGATTCCTTGGGCGGGTGATCAGCTCGTCCAAAGGCCTCTACCTGTACACAAACACAGAAAAACGCACACACACAAACTACACATCCATGCCCTGAGTGGGATTCGAACCCACGATCCCGGTTTCCAAGCGAGCGAAGACAGTACATGTCTTAGACCGTTCGGCTACCGTGACCGGCGCCGCCTCTTTACAGGTCCTTATTTATTCTGAATTCACGATCACTTTCGTCCTCCGCAGCTGCGGCAGTGAGGATACATAAACTAAGAATGAATCATTAAATTTCTATAGGCTTAATGCAATAAACCCGACTTGTTGACTGTCACACAGAATAATATGACTAAGCCACAACGGAATGATAATAATAAATGATTAATCTTTCTGCAGCATTCCTAACATTTTCGGGGAAGAACTAAATATAGTTTCATTCTACTGCATTTGTTAACACGAGGAGGAAGAAACCTGCACAATGAGGAATACTTCTGTTATGGGATGAGATTCCTGAATATACAATTATCTTTGGCATTAATTAATTCAATCATTATGTATTCATTCAATACTGCTAAAATGATTAAATCGGTAGAGAACAACTCTCTTGTGCTGCGTTCAGTATCCACTGAGTAAACAAGAAATGTATACACACTTTTCGATGGAAAACTTTGTGGCGAGACATAGGCGTAGATGGGAGTACAGTATTAAAATGGATTGTCACGTGAGGGAGTGCCTATAGACGAAGTTTCGATTAACTGGATTTATTGACCACTTATTGATCGTAGCTACATATAACTATAACGCTATCGCTAATTCACACATCCTGCCCTTTACTGGGGCACATTCTAATTCTTCTGTATTTTTTCATTAACCGTTTCCTGGTAACGGATCCTAATAATGTTCTCTGCTGAAGTCCTTACTGGCTGGCGACTGTCTCACGACTAAACTCAAAGTTCTGTTTGACCGACGGTCAGTCGGCCAGTCTCTCTTGGAATAAAGCACCCATCTGGGGCCTAGGACCAGATCTTTATTACTGTCAGAGAGTTGCAGGTTTGTTGTAGGGCGCTCTCTCTGACCAGAGGACGGGGCTGTCGTTTTCTAGAGTCTGTCTCTCTCTTCCCCCCCCCCTCTCGGTCGGTCAGTGAGTCAGTCTGTCTGTCTGTCTGTCTATTTTGGTGTCGAGCCCCATCTGGAGCTCATGACCAGATATTTATTACTGTTTGACAGTTACGGTCTTGTTTCTGTGAGGCGCCCTCTGTCACGAGAGGGTGGGTCTGTCTTTTGTATATGCTCCTGGCCCTTGCCAGCGCATTCTTTCTCGGGTCCGAATCCCTTGGGACTCGCGACAATATTTTATTGTCTCAGATCTGAGACTTCCCTTTTCGTCGCCTCCTACAACTCGCAGGGTAAAGGTGGAGGTATTCGACCCTTAAAGGAGGTTAGACAGCTCATAAATCCCTCAGCACGGACCGCGTAGAAAACACCGCTCCTCCCCGTTGTAATTAAATCTTTGCCGTGGGAACATGTTTGTTTTCGAAGCCGTTACTCAGCAACGGCTGCCGTATATTTGCTTATTCCGTGGTCGCTTCCTAGCAGTGGGAGCTATTTATAGACTCGTTATTTTTACAACGGGTTTACATCCTACAGTATACTTGTATTCCAGAAAGAATTTGTGAACGTGTGCCGAGAACAGGTCTCGATGGCGGGTATTTCTGGTGAATGTGATGAGAATAGGCCGATTCTGAGAATGGAACTCTGATAGCCCACCTGACTGACTGAGCTGTCTCAGCATATTTTCTTGATGATTAAAATGAATCAGGGAATATGTGCAGCCTTTACAAAGCTGTGAACGAAAGAGTCCTATTTCCTGGGATATAACGCCGTGTAGTCCGTTCCCCTGAAAGAACACGGAGTTCTATACCACGTGACAGAACTCTTCATAAACATCACACACCCACAGAGACATACGCTTGAAAAACTCTCTCACTGACGTTACAAAGGCTTATTTTGTCATCTGTTTACAATTTAAGCTCTCGGCTGTGGTTTAATGCATACAAAGAAATGTAACAACCAAAGCTCATTTTTTTAAATACGTGTATGAAAAAAGGCAAAGGTTTGAAATACTGGATGGTTGCAAAGAAAGTTCTGTTGCTCAGAGACCGACACTTGCATCATAAAATGGAAAATGGAAAAGCAGGGTGGGAGTTCGGAGATTTTAACGCCCAAGACACGATCTTTCAAGTTCGGAAAAAGGTTCAACATTTTTTCTCCTGAGTACGCCGTAGCGTAGTTGGTTGAGGCACCACGCTGCATGCCGCAAGGTCGCGAGTTCGATTCCCAATGGGGTAATTAGATTTTTCAATTCATATAATCCTTCCAGCCGCACTATTGCCTTTAGGTCGACTCAGCCTCCGACAGAAATGAGTACCAGGAGGTAAATAGTGGCCGGCCTGCGCGTAAGGCTGACCTCACCGCCATTTGTGAGCCGATGGTCTAGAAAATGTGACAGCCTCGACGTCTCACAAGCCTATGGGCTTCCACGCCGTTATAGGGATGGGTTTACCTTTACCTTTTTTTTTACCTTGTCCGTAAGACTTCAAAAGAACTGAAAGATGTGAACCAGTTTCAGTATCCATACTACATACTCAGACGGTCCAGAATTCGAACATGTCAGGATACCGGTTTTCTTAAGTTGTCCGTGATATCCCCTGACAAATTCTGAGGAAGTTCTTAAACTGTGATCGCCTCCTTACACACAATTCCAGTCCGTCCATCATAATCTTCACGTCACTCGACGTTATATAATCTATCCAGTTGACAATTTATCGTCAATGAGCAAAGGATCAACATAAACATTCTGCGTAATAAAAATATTAATTATATGCCAAATATCTATGCATGTAAGATCAGTGACGACTGATACTGTAGCCTTCTGGGCTGTAATACCTGTTATACTCAGAGAATACTAATATCCTAAACCGCACCCATCTACCAGAGTTCATGGTGCCATAACACTGGTGACCACACTATGAAATACTTACACATTTTCTATATCGGTAGCAAGTATTGGCATTACGGCATACATAGTAGACCCGTTGCTTGGCAAACACATCGAAACAAACGAGACAACAGCCACTGCTATGCAATGGCTACGAGATAGGCGAATGTACAGGGGATGGACAAAAATATGGAAACACCCAACAAAAAACACATTACCGTGACTAATATGGTGTAGGACAACCTCTGGCTTGCAGAACTGCTTGCAGTCTCTTGGAATGGATAAATAGAGGTCCTGTATGATTTGCAAGGGAATCTTGTACCATTCTTCCTGAAAAACATGGTAAGTTCTGTTATCGATGATGGAGGTGGATAGCGCGCACGCAGATTGCTCTCCAAAACAGACGACAAAGGCTCAATAATACTGATATCTGGCAATTGTGGGGGCCATGGCAGACGTGACACTTCATCTTCGTTCTAAGAAAACCAGTCCTGGAACAAAGTTGGCACCATGGGATGGACCCGGTCGCCAAAAATGGTCACACAGTCGCTGGCAGTGACGTGACCTTGAAGGGCAATGGTGAATCTGACAATACCACGATATGGCTGCCCATACCATGATCGAACCCCCGCCATGTTTCACTCTTGGCAGCAAACAATCTGGATCGTAAGCTTGGGATGGCGTTCTCCAGACGTAAACTCGGCCAGAAGTCGGAAACAGTGTGAAGGTGGACTCATCCGACATTGCTCCATAGTCCAGGTTTTATGACTTCGGCACCACACTGTCCTCTTAGTGGCATTTTGATCACTGATGAGTGGCTTTGGAATTGCAACTCGTCCAGAAATACCCTGCTTGTGGAGTTCCCTTCGTACTGTTTTGGTGCTGACAGGGTTTGTGAGCGTGACATTCAGTTCAGCAGTCACTTTTGCAGCTGTAGTCTTCTTATTTTTCGTCACAATCCTACGCAATGTTCGTCTGTCTCGATCACTCAACACACATTTCAGTCCACGCTGGTGTTTATCGGATGCGGTTTTTTCAGTCCTCCTGTATGCGGTCATAATCTTGGATACTGTGCCTCGCGAAACACCAAAAACCTCGGCTACCTTGGTTACGGAAGCACCCACCATATGGGCCCCAACAATTTGCCCGCGTTCGAATTCTGTTAGCTCTGACGTGATGCACAAAAAATTGCACAGAACACTGTCTCGACAACAAATGAAGCTTGCAACGTATTGCGGAGGTTGTACAGGTAGTGGTGTCGGGGAGATACGACAGCGTGACCTACAAACGTCGCTAAAATAAACACTTCAATTCAGGCATGCATTTCACGAGGTGTTTCCATATTTTTGTCCATCCCCTGTACAACGACCGTTCCTGTGCAACGGCTCGGTAAACACGTCCCCTAGGAAATGAATGCAACAATATGCTGTGTGAACGAAGTGTTTTCTACGTGGTCCGTGCCGAGATGTTATGAGCAGGGTAGTGTGAAGCAACCAGTTCAGTTGAGCTCTACAAGGGAGGCTACATTAAGAAAGGACATAAGCCGTAAAGATGAAAAATCTCCACTGTTAAAGCCGTTGCTAGGGAACGGCTAGTTAGGACACAGCAGGCTGGAGAAGGCTTATAGCGTAGTAAGTGCTTGTAGTTCCGAGTTGTGTAAGTGATCAATAATTCTATTCACCAATCCACACACCGTCCAATCGCACCCCTCATATATGTGACAATATTTTGTCTATATTACAGTTCTATAAAACAGCTTATCTGAATTATAATGCGCAAAACAACACACATATAGTCAAGTTTCTCACCACAAACAATTCATATCGGCCTACGATGAACCAGATTTGGGAACTACACGAAAACTACGCAGCATACACCTGTGGTCAATTCCAGGAAGTCGCGTAAAGCTGCCCCTAGACCTAGGCACCAAGCAGTGCAGACGTGCAGGGGGAATGGCTGAGCGTATTCCCAACCTCGTCACTAGACCGAGGTCAGTGGTCAGCTCCACGGTCCAGCCGTTTTACCTCCAGGGACAGAGTCCTTGGTACCCACTAGGCAGGAAACTAGGTGGAACCTAGAACACGGCCTGATGTGATGGCAAAGAGGAAAATTCATTCCCATGTCAAGGATCAAACCCCGGTCGCTCTGCACGAAATGTCTGAACAGTTTCCTGCAGCATTCTATAAACATTCAACTCAAATGAGGAATTCCTTCTTGTTGCGGCATGTAGACCTTACCACAGGCTCGCCAATGGATCTCTTTCTTATCCAGTTTACATCTCTCAACTAATTATTCTCGAAGGTCCTAAGTCCACGGGTGCCTAATGGTGTAACGGTTAGTCCGCTGACCAATAATTTCCGCACCATGAGAACAGAGTTTTCGTCATTACAGGCATCACAAAAGCCCGTCTCTTGACCATAACCTGCCAACTCACAATCTATTTACATAAGTTAAAAGGTAAAGTTGTCCTTGTGCTTAACTAATTAAGCACTACGCCATGTGGGATGAATGTACAGATTCACATTTATTGACTTCGGTACTAGTTGGAGGTGAGTTGTCAGTTTCAAGCCCTTGCCGCTCTACCCCCGGGGAAAGCGCCCCGATACCCATTGGATAGGAGGCTGGTTGGGCCCCAGAGCCAGTCTGGACGACGTGGAGGAGAGAAATTTCTCAACCTTAACGGAACTCGAATTCCGACCTCTCGGTCGTCCAACCCGTAGCCAGTCGCTATACCGACAGCGCTATCCTGGTTCCCCTATTTACATAAGACAGATTTTTAATATTATCCTCTTACATGTGCTAAGAGTTTGCCTCTAACGGAACAAAATGGAACTGTATTATGAACCAGGCGACTCAATGGAATATGTCCCATGTCTTAATGCGCAAATCTGGTTAGAGTACTATTATAAAAGACAAGAGTACAAAGGTGACAGCAACACAGAAGTTCGCCACCGATACCAACAACTGTAGCCGTTAAAACCCAGATCCTAGGTGACATGTGAACAACTTACATGATTGTAATATTATCCTTCTATATAAATTTACCTCAAGCTTACCTTACAAGAACACTAGGATAGCCACAGAACGAAACAGTGTTCCAATGTGATTATGCTCTCAGAAACATACGAGTATAAAGGTACACCAACACACGTACCCACCTGCTTTACCAAACACACTACATTCTGCCCACATAGTGTAAAGGTAAAAGAAAATGGCCCTGTGCTAACTAATTGAGCACTACACTATGAAGGCTCCACATTTTCTTGACCTCGGCACTAGCTGGAGGTGAGTGGTCAGCTTCACGCCCTTGCCGCTTTACCCCCCGGAAAAGAGCCCCCGGTACGCATAGGATAGGAGGCTCGGCGGGTCCCAGTGCCGGTCTGGACGATATGGAGAAGAGAAAATTCTGACCTTACAGAGACTCGAACTCCGACCCCTCGGTCGTCCAGCCCGTAGACAGTAGCTTTATCGACTGCGCTAGCCCGGCTCACGCCCACATAGTGTATTTACGTTTAATATGATTCTTAGAATACATACTACTATTCTTCAAAACAGCATTAACTTACTAATCTTTCTAATGAAAGCGTAGTGTTTTCTGTGAGGTACAACCTTGTTACATTAAATATCAGAAGACCTGCAGGCTTCAAAACGTGAAACACGGTCGTCACAAAAACTATCCACTGTATACTCTCCCCAACTAATTTCATTACGTTCGTACCTTCGCAACCTGCTTCCCAATAATCAATTTTAATATCATCCTTTTAAGTGCATCCTCGCATGCCTTAAAATTACGATTATGAATATGCCGCATTCCATGAATTTGTTTATGCTTTAAGGCAAAATAAATACAGGCTACACGATATTGTTGAAAGTAAACCTCCCTTCAGGAAGTAACACATGTTAGCGTACCTTTCGCAAGGTCGCCGATCTGTTATCCGAGCCACTAACTCACTTACACAGACCTAACATGACGGCATCTCCGTGGGCAACTGAACCTGCTGTCCCGCACACGCTACTCGTCAGCAGGTAGACTCCCCCCCCAAGGACTCAAGGCAACACTGATCGGCCGACAACATTCTGAACTTCTAACCTTACTTTTCTTTCATGTTTGAAACCAACAACAGTCGTTATGCTGGAGACATGAAATATCATATCACTGAGATCCAATTGCAAATTTTCCACAATGTAACGTCGCAGTTTCATTTACATCCTTCGTAGTGCTGTGCTGTTGATGTTGGTTTCGGCATCTTTCGTAAGTTACAAATAAGAACATACAGCATACACAAACACACACACATGAAATTGTATTCCTCCCAGTGTGGTATTCCAGAACTGAATTGACAGACCCTTTCCTTTAAAGTTATTCTAACTCTGGTAGAATCACCGTCGAGATGGTGAAAATTAACGACGTTTCGGAGAAACTGCCTCTCATTTCTCAACGTTGAAGCAGCGGATCAAGAGGGACGGTTACAGTTCACACCAGCTCACATCACTGTTGAGTCCATAACGTGTATTCTAATTGATGTTGAGCCTGTTCTCCGGGTTTTTACACCATTATCTACGAAACATCAGCAACATCGCCAATATACACACGGTGCAATAACCCAAGAACAGAACCAACACCAGTAATTAACCACAGTGAAAGCCTGAATCAGTAACGTATTCTAATATTAGCTTTGCATCTACGCCCAGGCCTCCCAATCTGTGTTCATAAACACTGCTATGCCAATTTTTGTATTTATTAAAGCGGATACTGAAAATCCTTTCAATGTTTGAAAGCAGTTTCAAATGTTTGAAATGTTTAATCCACGAGTGTGTCAGTGACTTCTGCACCCCTATTTAATCAAAAACAAAACAAAAACTCCAGGGCTCGAGTCCACAAGCGAACTATACCGACCGCTAAAGTTGGCACTAACTTCGCCTACAAGCGGCGGTCTCTCGGTCTGCACCCCTATTCACGGGTAAAAAAGGGGTGCATAAAACAAGGGCACATTGTTGTAACAGGTTACCGTCATTTATGAAAAGATACAATGTCCTATTACTGCTTTCTGGAAAACTTTCTCAGCTAGCTGCGCCGTCGAAGGTAAGGTCGTGGCAGCATTCAGCTGCTGGCGCTCAACTGTGTTCTCTGTACTTACGAAGCCTTTTGCCTGTCTGCAATATCTACCAATATACAAAATATCCAAAGAGAAATATTTATCCTAGGGGGTCAGAGAATAGGTCATTCTAAGCAAAAAACAAAAAGAAGTATATTTGTACATGTGTCCTATTATGAACGGTTCCCGAGATAGAGCTATTTCACTGTACAGTTCCAAAACTGTTGATAACAAAGAGATACTATGTACTGTTTCTAATATCGGTATTTACTGTTCAAGTGACAAAGTTCGTACAGGTTACCTAGCATAATATATTGTCGAAAATTCAACCGTCAACATCAACGCACTTTGTAACTCGTGTGAGGACATGGCGTGGTTCTCGTCTGTACAGTGTACAGTGTACTGTACAGTGAAATAGCTCTATCTCGGTGGAACTCGTGTGAGGACATGGCGTGGAGCTCGTCTGTACAGTGTACTATGCATTGAAATAGCTCTATCTCGGTGGAAATCGTGTGAGGACATGGCGTGGAGCTCGTGTGTACAGTGTACTGTACAGTGAAATAGCTCTATCTCGGTGGAACTCGTGTGAGGACATGGTGTGTTGCTCGTCTGTACAGTGTACAGTATACTGTACAGTGAAATAGCTGTATCTTGGAAACCATTAGGAATAGAACACATGTACGTATACATCTTTTCCTTTTTTGTTTAGAATGATCGATACTGTGACCTCCCAGAATACTGCACTTTCACTCAAGACCAAGAGACCCATCAGCCAAAATATAAAGCATCCAACTGAGAATCGGTGAGTGACTATTCTCCTTACCATTCCAACATCTATCACAGTGATCATTAAATCCGCCATCCATGATACTGATGATAATGATGATGATCAGCAACAGCAGTAGCTTCAATACTCACAAAAGCAAGAAGAGCAGAACGCGAAATTAAAACAAATACATGAACAGGCAGCATGAAATAATAAAGCAGGAACTAATCGGCCACATTAAATCACTAGTACTGCAAACACACACTTCCGGACTTCTGGAGTACTCCAAGCGCTATATGTTGGGCTGTAAACCATCCCAACGTCAGTAAACAGAACTCGTGCATATTCCTCCAGCTCCGCTCATACGTCATTCAGCTCATACCATACAAGAAGGTACTAGGCAAAAGCGCACTGAGCAGAATAGTTTCTGAGAAGATGGCAGTCATTCAGCAGGTCAATAAATTCCAGCTCTTTGGTTAATAAAATCCCATCAATGACCCTAATCAGAGATTGGTGAATTCAATCAATACCCTAACAGCCTACTCCCTTAACACCCATTTTAGCTTACTTTCTTTATTTTGAAAAAAATAATACGACGCTTATGAGATTACCCTGCTATCTGTGTCCCCCCACCCCAAAGTTGTTAGGCAACGGCTCAGTAAACACGTTCCCAGGACGGGCCGTTGCTAGGCATGAGAGTTAATGCAGTTTTTTTACATATACAAAAATATGTTATTTTCATGGCAAAACTTTTAGAATATTATATTTATTTTAAGTCGTAGGGGTTCCCACCTCATGACTCAAGGTACGCGGGTTCAAACCCGGCGGAGGTCGTGGAATTTTTAAGGGCGGAAAAAATTCAGGGAACAAGTCCTCCGGGAGGGACTTTTAAGCCGTGGGTCCCGTGTCGTAGATTTACAGCACGTAAAAGAACCTCATGTCTCTAGGACACCTCTGAGCTAAATCAGGCCAAATTTTCCCGCCCAAGTAGTTTCCAAAGCCTCCGGTAGATGGGGAAAAGTATTAGGTACCACTGCCAGATGAGGACCGACCTCGCTGACAGAAAGGGACTAATTATCAGATACCACTGCCAGTAGAGGGCCGACTTCGCTGGCAGAAAGGGGCTGATAACGGGCACCAGTACCGGTAGGGTATGGAGACAGTAGAAATTAAAGGGGGATGCACAATGGACCAATAACTGGTCTAAGTGCATGGGGAAACCCACCTCCGCCAACAATGAATGAATGAATGAATGAATGAAGTCATAGGGGTGTAAATGTTGACTAAAGTGGCCCGTAGTCCAAAAAAGTTTGCGTACCCCTGAGTTCAGAGAAATTGAGATCAAAATAAAACGGATAAAACGACACTAAGTAGAGACATAAGGAAATATACTCAATTTATTAAATACTCCTTAACC
Source organism: Cryptotermes secundus (assembly GCF_002891405.2). Taxonomy (NCBI): domain Eukaryota; kingdom Metazoa; phylum Arthropoda; class Insecta; order Blattodea; family Kalotermitidae; genus Cryptotermes; species Cryptotermes secundus. The sequence continues at coordinate 278,419 of NW_019722426.1, read as the reverse complement.
ATCAGCAAAAGCTATATAGTCGTAACACGTCCGACTATGTGGCTGAATTTGTAAGCTTGTGTGTTCGTGATTTTCTGCGCTCTCCTGTAAGGACAGAGGCCTTGCATTGCATTAATACTCTCCAAGGAATCCTGTCTCATGTGTTAGCACGTGGCCAAAATGACGATCCATAATGTAGCCAGCCAATCGCCTAAACGGTTCCAGCTTTCGCCACCAGATGCCATCAAATAATCACCCATATTGATTCTCTATATACGTTCTATAGAAGCGTAATCACATCATTGAAACCAGTGGGTCTCAACGGGTGCCATGCTGTATTTCGAAGGGACCACATGCAAAAGTCTGAAAAATGGGCGGCCATGAAAATTTCACTTCTAAAATAAAATTATTAATATGAAAAGAAATAAAAATGTCAAATGGTCAGTATGTATACTTACACAATAACTCAATATCCTTGTTTTTGTGTACCTTACTTAGAAGGGACAGAACCTATTGTATTTGAACCACAACTTTAGATCTGGGAATTCCAAGTACTCGTAAACAGGTACTCACTCGCCTTCTCGGAGCGGGCAAAGCCCTAACGAAATGGTTAACTGGAAAAAATATCCTTTATTTTCATAAATATGTCCCACTCCTCCCATGGGTTTTACCGCCATCTTTTCAGTAAATTTCAAGTGTTCCTCAGTTCAGTATTCGCTGTGTTTAGAAGAAGATATTTTTCTGCGCAAGTTACATTATTGCGGCAGTTCCCCACTTTGGAGGTAGCTGCACACTCCCGCTACTATTTTGCGACAACTAAGCACTACATTTCACAATAACTTGAACTTTCCTTGCAGATAAATTATTTGAATAACCTCCCTCAAAAAAAAGAGTTGTTAATTGATTACAGCAATTCTGTATTTACTTCAAGTAGAATGGCTTCCAAAGTAATTTTTTTTTATTGCTGACTTCCAAATTTTTCCACATCTAAAAAATTTAGAAATAATGTAGACATAAATTTAAAAAAATCAAACTGCCCAAAATTGTTTGTTCCCATGGACCGGCTTGCTTGATTTATATTCAAAGGAATTGATACACCTTCATATAGATATCCGTACTGATGAAATACATATTTATTATAAATATAACATTTATCAGAATCAAACAAAATTAGGGAGGGCCACAGAAGTGGGCCACGAGCAAAAAGGTTGAGAACTACTGATTTAAACGAGCTGCAGTGAAACCGTTCACACAGAATTGAAAACCACTATACTAGAGGACGGCATGGACAGAACAGTCAGAAGTGCCTGGCTACGGCCTGGAAAGTAAGGGTTCTACACCCGGCTGAGGCATAAATATCTCTCTTCGCCGTCTGTCCAGAGCCTGTGTTGGAAGGCACCCATTCTCCTACAAAATAGGTAAAAGCTAAAGTTGTCCCTGTGCTTAAATTGAGCACTACGCCATGAAGACGTATTGGGAGTGGAGGTATAGATGCACGTTTTCATGACCTCGGCACTAGATGAGGTAAGTGGTCAGCTTTACACCCCTGCCGCTTTAACCCCGGGGAAAGAGCCCCTGGTACCCATTATATAGGAGGTTGGATGAACCACAGAGCCGGTCTGGACGATTAGAAAAGTGAAAATTCTTGACCCTATCGGGACTCGAACTGCGACCCCTTGATGGTCCAGCCCGTAGCGCTATGGTACTGGAGAGTAAAGTTCAACAGTTCACCTCCATACAACTCCATCTAAATACGGAATGCAAGAACATTACCTCCACTCGTAATGTAAACTACTCCTTCATTGGCCTGGTCCGTAGGCGCCTTGAACAGTTTTACGTTTACTATCCTTCATTAGAGAGGATCCTTGGCCTAATCGAGTTGTGCTGGCAGATAACTACAGATACATTACTTCAACGAAAATTGTTCAGATGTCTTAACGTAAAAATATCTTCCTTTATTCCACCATGGACCCTTGCGATTTGAAGAACACCAGACAGAGCACAGAAACTGCAAGACTACAATTCAGACCTCTGCAACAGCAGTAGCTATGAAACAGAACAAAAGTAAAAGGAAAATAACTTCAGACAATGGCGACACAGACAGAGAAAATTATAATGTGGTGTCATTTGCTATGCAATGAAACTGGTGAAACCGGGGGTGACAAGAAATTATGAGAAGGATCTGCACCAAAAAGATTTGGCGGATGGGGGGTGGGGGTACAGCAATGAATGACCCTACAGTGCGAGTCCTGTAAAATTTAGTCAGCTACAATAGAAACAATGGATTCCACTTCTTCGCCTCCAAGGAGCGGTCTTTACGACAAGATGAGGAAGATGAAGTTACCTGGCTCTGGGTCGTGACGACATGAAGTGAGGGGCACGAACAGGTGCTACACGGTACCCCTCCAAGCTCAAGATACCTCTTCAGGGGCACAATGAGTCACCGGCATCTCTTCCTTTTCCTTCTTTTTATTCCTTCTGCTAAACATGAAGGTATACACTGCAAGAAGCGGCGTTGCCAAACACCAAAAGTTCATTGCTTGCTCCAGAACTTCGTGAGGAGCGAACCGCTACGATTTAAATCCCGCAAATGTTAAATGTTCCGTTTCCATGGCACAGCGTTCCTGTGGGTACATGCGCAGGCGTGCCCGACTTTATTGCTATAACAACTATTGCTATAAAAACAATGGCCGCAAAATACGCCTAGACGTAGTTACAGAGCTTTTGAAATCATCGTGTCTTGATGTGGAAGAAGCTACATTCCCACCGTTAATCATTATAAAGCCATTTAAAAAAAAGCGTTTTCATTTATTCCACCCTCCACTGTTGCAGTTCTTGTCAAACAGAAGAATACAAGGCTATACAAATAAAAGCGCTTTTCTTTTTTAAATTCTACACAGACGAACGGAACAGCAGCAGGCATGGAAAATAAGAAGGAAAAAATAAACAGCATACATCACGATGTAGTAAAGCTTGAATAATTAACAAAAGTTTAAAAAATCACCCCCCCCCCGACTGCATGACAATAGATGTTCAGAGCTGCATAAACATGCATCAAAAAACATATGAATTAAAACTTTCAAGCTCTCTTCTTCTTCTTCAAATCAAGATGCAAGTTACAAATCTAAGTATATCGGGTTGTTGCTTATATTGACCACCTGTTGCTAAAACACAGGAATTTTTTCTTTTTTTTTTTGTCTTACAAAACCACCACCAGGGGATTGTACCTTATTAAAAAACTTTAATAAATCAATTAAGTCTAAAATGGTTAAAATATCAGGGACATGAAGTCTCTCATAAAGTTAAAAACTGATAAAGGAACTGTAAAAAGATTAAAAAGTACAATTAACTCTTCCCGTGTAATAGACATGAAATTCACATGCAACCACTTGAAGTGGCGAGAAACAGAACTATACAGACGTTTCTGATGTCACCTGCTTGTGGAAGTCAAATTCCCTTCTTCTTTCTCTGTTTACTCCATTGTATTTCTTACAAATCTGTGTTACTTAACAATTAATGCAATGTTGGTTTACACCTACAGAATGGCCCTCGGCTGCTTCAGCGTGGACTTTAGAGACAACGGGCGACCGCTCTGTGAGTACAAATACAACAAGCAGCCGAGACACTCGTCACACCAGCCCCTGATAATGCAGACGGAGTCTCCGAAACGTCGGACATCAATTCCATACTTACACGGAAAATTGATCGAGAATACTTAATTGCGTTCGTTTGGTTAATTTCTGGGCTGGTCTGAAGGAAAATTTTCACACACACTTCAAACGTAGCCGTGACGAAATTCCGTATCTACGCAATCTGTGTTCTCAAAATGAAACGAAAGGACCGAAAGAGGCTTACTGCAGAACACAACACGATGATACGGAGTTGGATTTGAGGTTTTCACAGCTCCATCTTCTGGCATGCAACACCGTGTAGTCCGTTTTAAGTCAACCGAAGTCTCGGAGAAACATATCGTCCCCGAAACGTCGGTTGACTCTACGGGGTACGCGCCGTTTTTTGTCAGGAGACAGAACGCTTCAAGAGGATAAAGTTATAAGACAACGTGGCCCCTGTGCTAAATTAATTAAGCGCTGTGCCATGAAGACTGTACAGCTCCGCCAACTTTGACCTCGAAACTAGGTGGATGTGATGCACAGCTTTCCAAAACTGTACCTGACTTCAAGGCTCTTTTAACAAGCAAGCAGGTACCGCCGCCTCAGGTATATGAAATGTCTTCTAAAACACGTACCTCCAGTGTTCTGCAGTAGCGAAAAGTTTAAAACCGCTGTCTTAAGGGAATGCGGTATTGCCAGCGTACTGGATAGGACGAATTTGGGAGAACTCTTCAATATGTACGACAGGGAGAAATACAATAATAATTACTTATTGTTTTAAATTATACGGTAACTTCAACCACATATATTCGCTGCACTCCGGATGTTACGTGTCACTGACTCAGACACGTGGACATGAAAAGCACGTAGCATCATGAACCAAGAGACTCGTACAACTTGCACGAAACCCGATGTAGAAAGCAAACAGGACATATTTCATATTACATGGTTTGTATGTTGTGTAATCGGAGGTTAATTGTTTTGCAAGCCAAGATACCTGGAGGCGCCAGTAAGGCGGCAGGAATAGGACACCAGACGGATGGAGGGCTCTCAGAAAATACTATACGAGGCAGAAGGAACAAAAAAAAAGAGAGACAGAGTTAATGAGAAACAAAGGACATACAAAAAACGTCGAGAGAAAGAATGAAAGAAGGAGAAAGTACACAATAACGCCGAGACTCGAAGGAGAGAATGAAAGGAGTTTGATTAGAGTCTTTTGGGTTATGACAACGTGTAGTCGCCAGTGCTTCTAGGGCATCCGATTCCTCGCCTCCATCGTCAGGGAGGAAGACTCATTCCTATCATGATGTTGACATAAAAGGTCCTGCAAAATGTCGGTAAGCAACAATTAGACTAAAACCGAAATACAAGACACTAAATCTTTACTGCCAAGAAAGCCTCAAATTTCATATAGAAAGAAAATTGAATGTTTCCGGGTACAAAAACTCAACCAGAATATAGCACTAGGCATAATAGAAAGAAACAGAGTAAACTAGAGAGATGAAGGAAAACCTAGCGGTTCGGTCCTTTGGAACTGAAGTACACAGCGCGAAAGAGGATTCGTGTTTTACCAGTATGCCTATATGCCTCTGTTCCGTTCAAAGTGAATGCACAACAAAACTAGGCAGCCGACCAGGCCAGCAGATAAGCCGATAAGGGCACTGTGAGGCCACGCCCCCTGCAACTCATTGTTTGACAACATTCAAGACTTAAGCCATGCATCTGGCCGGTCAAGCTGTGCGTGAAATCGCACTCCGGCAGGTCGCCGCCTGGTTCCCACGGACAAACATAATAACACAAATTGTAATCTGGGCACGACTACAGGCCCGCTTTCCTGCGTGTAACAGGAAGAAATGACAACAGTGACTAGCTGAACAGCTGACTAACAGATCCACTATAGCGACAGGCTACGGGATGGAAGACCGAGGTGTCGGAATTCGAGTCCTGGTAACGTCAAGAATTTTCTCTTCTCCCTACCGTCCAGACCGACTCCGGGGTCCACCCAACCTCCTATCCAATTAGAATCGGGGGGCTCTTTCCCCGGGGATAAAGAGACCGGGCGTGAAGCTGACCACTCCCCTCCAACTAGTGCCGAAATCAAGAAAACGTGGATCTCTACATCCACTCCCCATACGCCTTCATGGCGTAGTGCTTAATTAGTTAAGCACTGGGACAACTTTACCTTACTTTACCTTCACCTATTTTTCTGGGAGCTCTGCCGTTTTCCTCTGCTATTTATTACCAAACCGATTTCTAAGCTATACGTATACGTAAATGTGTGTGCGTGCGCGGATGTTCACGCTGACGAAAATGAATGCAGTAGCGTTCACGTTACTATGATTATTGCTTATATACAACTCACAAATTAAATGGTTCCGAACACATGTTGATATAGACATTTTATTTTTTTTGGTATGTGGAACTGTTGCCCCAAAGTTTGTCCGCAGCTTTCACTTACACTCTGTATAAACCGAAGAGAATCAACGGCTCGGAAGCTGATGCAGTAAAACAAAAATTCCACTCATGTTTCGGTGAGAATAAATGGTTTGAAGTCACGTGCGAGATTTCATATATATCAGAGAGGGAAAGCTTAGTTTATTCTGAAGACATGGAAGACTGAATGTTACCGACACCGTGTGCTGTAAGTATGCAAGACGAGTAAGCATGTGATGTGAAACGTACATTTTCTCAATACAAATCACTTTTCCGTGAAACCGACACAGATTTACCGTACGCAACGTAAAGATGGCTATCGCCGTTCACTGCAGCAATGCTTCATATTCTGTTTCAGGTGCTGATGGCGTCTGGCGAGTACTTCATGTAGTCATGGGTACTTCAATAGATTCATTACTTTAGAGCGCACATTTTACTTTTAAGGAAAAGGTAAGGTTGTCCCCTAAGCACTACGCCATGAAGGCATATGGGGGAGTAGATGTACAGATCCATATTTTCTTGACCTTGGCATTGGTCGAGGTAATTGGTCAGATTCACGCTCCTGCCGCTTTAACCCCGGGGAAAGAGCTCCGGTACCCATTGGATAGTAGGCTGCGTGGGCCCCAGAGCCGGTCTGGACGACGTGCAGAAGAGAAAATTCTTGATTCTACAGGGACTCAAACACCGACTCATCGGTTGTTCAGCCGTGGTAGCGCAGTCGCTATACCGACTGCGCTACCACGGCTCCTAAATATTTTTCTAATTTTCTGCACCTAAAATTCGGTTCCGTATCGGTTATCAGTCCATCTAAGAGTACGGGAGGCTGGAACAGCAGGTCCACTTCCGGCTGCAGTGCCAGACGACTCTGTCTCACTCCCCTGCTGCAACGAACTGCTCCACTAAGGCGCTGTCAGTTCATTCGTCAGGGGCAACGCAAGAACCGGGCGGGATATGACGCTCAGCATGGAAGTTGGGATGTTACTCTTAAAGCAGGGGTTCGGTCGTCGGCAGGGATTACTAAGTCCAGAATGCATCTCAGGCCCATCTAACTTTTCTATCCAGTGGGTTCCGAGAGGTTTGTCTGGGGTAAATCTGTCGGGGTAGAGGCCTTGCGACGAGCTGATCACTCGCCCAAGGAGTCATACCAAACGTGTAAGATCTAGTAAAACCGAAGTGAAACGGAGAGTTTCATGGAGGAAGGCCTAGGCCCAAATTGGGGCTGTAGCGCCACAGAAAAAAAAAATTGTCTTAGTGTTGAAATGACCAAACAAAGTTTCGATGTTAAAAGAATGACGCTATACCACAATGCCTCCATACGTCTTCGAGGTGGCTTTTTTAATTAAGAGCAGGGACCTTACCTTGAAATGTCCATGATAATCTGGAACCCACAGACACACTGACACACATGGGGCTTACACAAAGACTCAAGCGAGCGCAGAGTGCAGCTAACCTCTGCTTCTTGTTAGAGATCCTATTTAAGCTAAGTACTGAAGGTAATGTCAGCTTTGTATTGACCTTCTCAATCATGAAGATATCGGATGGGTTTCTGTCCCAGAAAACGGGCATGTTAGCATAGGAGTTGCGTGTTCAAATGGGGATATGCCTAATTTTAATCTCAGTCAGAGATATTCCGACGTCCCTTTAAGGGAATACCACAGTACCTTCGAAATTCTTCGTGACTGTAACCATTCATGAAAAATTTCACAAATGAACAGTTAAGTACAGTATTATTAATAACCAACCAACAATTTCGTGAAGTAGATTCTAAAGGGTTTTGACGATGGTGCATAACACACAGAATTACTGGGTTTTTGGACCTCTTCCATTGTCCGGTATTCTAGAAAATAGAAAACATGACGTTTCGGAAACTGGGGGGCAAACTGAGTAGGTGTCTACTCCCCCTCACCTGAGGACGGAAACAGATCTAGTTTCCGAAACTTCGTGTTTTCTGTGTTACAGAATGCCGGACGATGGAAAAAGTCCAAAAGTCAAGTAATTCTGTGAATTCCGTGAAGGTGTGCTAGACTAGGTTCCTTCGCCAGGACTCCGGAAGTCACAACTTCCATTGTAAAATGGCTACGAGTAACAACCACACAAATTAAAGCGGCCGTGGCGTGTCTACGTGGCGTAAATTAAATAAGACTGTACTTCCCTCCGAGTGCTTTTGCTTCAAGAGGCTACATGAAAATCGTCTGCTAAAAAACGGTGCAGTGGCGCACGTGTTCATGCCGCACCACACGTAACATGGCAATCCTAGTATGCATGCCCTCATGAAGCAGGGAAATTCGTTTTAACGTGATAAGTAGTCCGTTTCCTTACGTATACTTATATCATGCCGAACTAACGTAGTCGGAATAACGACTGGCTATAGGGCTGGACGACTGAGGGGTCGGAGTTCCGAGTTCCGCTACGGTCAAGAACTGATTCTTCTCCACGACTTCCAAACCGGCTCTGGGCCCACTCAGCCTCCTATCCAATAGGTAACGTAGGTTAAGCGGCCAGAGAGTGAAACTGACCACTCACCTCCAACTAGTGTTGAGTTCAAGAAAATGTGGATACATATATCCACTCCAACATACGCTTTCATGGCGTAGTGCTTAATTAGTTAAGCATAGCGATTTTTTTTCCTTGGCACTACAGCCCCAGTGGGCCTAGGCCTACCTCCATGAACTCCGTTCACTTCGGTTTTTCTAGATCTTACACATACTGTAGGACTCCTTGGGCGAGTGATCAGCTAGAGCGAAAATTTTACCCTTACTTAATGAGAGAGAAGGCCTCACTGTTCTGATTGTGTTGAATCTCCCGATGGTAGAACAAGTGTCAGTCAGTCATTCAACAGTAATTTAATTACTTTTTTTTTTTTTCATTGGCGTTACAGGTGGGCCTAGGCCTACCTCCATGAAACTCTCCGTTTCACTTCGGTTTTACTAGATCTTAGACATACGGAAGGACTCCTTGGTCGGATGATCAGCTCGTCGCAAGGCCTCAACCTGTACACAAACACAGAAAAACGCACACACACAAACTTAACATCCATGCCCTGAGTGGGATTCGAACCCAGGATCCCGGGTTCCCAGCGAGCGAAGACAGTGCATGCCTTAGACCGCTCGGCTACCGTGACTGGCGAAATTAATTGTTTACCTGAAGATAATACGTATTTTTTTCTCCCTAAAAGAACTCAATGCCCTTTATATTCGCACGTAATCAAACTGATACATAAAGACACCAATGAAAGACCGACGGGACCGTTCGCTTCAAGTCGAACAGAGAGACTCCTCCTTGGCATTACATCCAGAAATGCAGGTTAAGCGGAAATGACATTCGCTGCTTTGCATGAGTTCTGCTGGACTGAAGAATGCCAAAGACATGAGCCGGAACTGACACTCGACAGGCGACCTCGGTTATCACGTCTATGTGCTGTTTTTGCCGCAGACCGTATCTGTAGGAGCCAATCATTTCCAGCTCTTGGGCTCTTGGGTACATATTTGTAACATTTGTCTGAGCGATAGTTGTGAGCGCCGACACAAGTACAGAGGCACGCATGTACACGCGTTATGCTTAAACACAACTCCTAACGAACATTATGCTCCAGTTAACTGTAACATCTCTAAACTGTGAAGAAAGCAGTCTTCTGGGATTTGGCACCGTGTATGTGTGGTGTTAACCGAAGTTCCTCCGAAACGTCGGTTAACACCACATATACACGGTGCCAAATCCCAGAAGACTGCTTTCTTCATAGTCACCGCCGTGAAAGCCTCAAATCTTACATCTCTAAACTGCTAATAAATAAACAAATAACAAGTAAAACACCAAAAATGTACTCTGTTGATATTTACACAATAAAACATAAAGAAAGCGAAGAGAAAGGAACAGATGGCACATAATATGATATAACTGGACGGATGGATGGATGGATGGATGGATGGATGGACGGACGGACGAGAAGAATGAATGGATGAGGAAGGCGGACGAACCGAGGGGGGAAACAAGGTTCAAACTGAAGAACGCCGTCTTCTGAGATGTGGCGCCGTGTACATCTTGTGTGAACAGACATTTCGGAGGAACGTAACGCCTCCATCTTCAAGGTAGAACAATCTGCGGGCGAGGAACCAGAGTTAGGTCTGTTCTACCATAATGATGGAGGCGATACGTTCCTCCAAAATGTCGGTTAACACAATTTCTACACGGCGCCACATCCCAGAAGACGACATTCTTCGTAGTCACCGCCGTGAAAACCTCAAATCTTACGAGATTCAAACTATTTACCTCCTTCACACATCACAAGCAGTTTGCCTGAGGGGAGACCCTCGCCATCACGACCAGATGCGTGTGACACGCAAATCAAGGATAACCTCAATTCTGGCGCGCAGACTGCCGGACACGCGATGACACAATTGCACACATAACGAAGTTTCCCCTAAAGGAACATCTCGTCTACAAATTTCCGTCTTTACTGAACAGTTCTTGGGTGAAGTTAATGGAAATATTACGAGTATTAGTTAATACTGACGCAACAGTTACATACGTACTGATATGGTCCCGTATCTATAAGCGTACATGAGAAGTCTGGTATGCATTGTGCGGACATAGGGTAAGGAGGGAAGTATATACTTTGATTAATTCCCGCCAAAACACAACTCCGTCCATTTATTTTCCGTCACTAATAAGGCAACGGTAGATACCGCTACACCATAAAGAGTTGAAGATTCCAATTCAATCGCTACTTTGAGTTGATCGTTGTTAGTTCCAAGTCCCGAATTTTCCTCGGGGCTTAAAGAAATATAGGAGCACGACGGAATGTGATGCAATTACAAAGTAGTCGGGACCATTTCATTTTATTCTTCGTGAATTTTCATGAAGCTAGTGTCAAATGCAAGAACATCTCAGGCTCGCTTATTGTTATTTATCTAACATTCGCCGGTCTACAGGCAGACGATTAAATAAAGAAAAAATGAGAGGCGGAGATTCAAATAAGTTTTCTCAACACTCAAATCAAACATGGCGGAATAATGGTCATACTCCTGTAAAGTATGCAGGCGACTCAACGCTCTAACCTAAGCCCGGAGACAACATATGTGTTCTGTAAAGAAAAAGTAAAGGTATCCCTGTTAGGCTGTGGAGGCCCATAGGGTTGTGAGATGTTGAGGATCCCACGTTTTCTAGAAAATCGGCTCACAGATGGCGGTGAGGCTGTCAGCCTTAAGGCGGGTTTACACTAAGGCAACCATTGGCAACCGCGCCACGCTGCGAGTTGCTCACTTGCAGGTAGTGGGTAGCGCAATCGCATGCGGCTTGCGTCCCGCGTCCTCTAGTTCCTCCAGGCCGCAAGGTTATCCATCGCTAGTGGGTTCAGTTGCCTACTCGCATGCGGCGTGATGAGTTGGGACACGGACAAAGCCAAGTGTCTTATCGAAGAATACCGCGAAAAGAGCATTCTGTGGGATTTTCTGGATCCCAGTTATAAAGACAGCCGGAAGAAGTTGAAGCTACGGGAGGAATTAGCGACGAAGTTTGAATGTTCTGTGAAGGCAGTCTATTGACAAAGTCATTGCGAAGTATATCACTATTAATAAAAATGTTCCTGCACCACACTCTTCTCTGACGTTTTCTTCTCCTGCTCAAAATGAGATAAGCCGCAGCAGAAGCTGTCTGCAGTGACACCTCTACACAAGCTGACGTAAAAATTGAAGCAACCAGTCGCTCTGGGTGTAAATGGGGTCGGTCGCATGCGGCAAACGGTTGCTCCTGGCCGCATGCTGCTTGATAAATTTGACAGCAAACACAGTCGCCCGAGGAGGGCAACTAGGTTGCTTTAAGTTGTCCCAGTGTAAACCCGCCTTTACGCGTCGACTGCCCTTTACCCCCAGGAATATTCCTGGTACTCGTTTCTGTTAGAGGCTGAGTCCACCCCAGGGCCACAGTGCGGCTGGAAGGATTAGATAAATTGAAAAAAATCCACCTCGTAGGGATTCGATCCAACGACCTTCCGATTTGTAGCACAGTGCCTCAACAAACTACGCTACCGCGTGCACCCCATATGCATTCTGTACAAGGACCTTCCTATTGCCTCCTCGTATCTGTAGGCAAACGCTGGACACTTTCCTAAACCAGGACACGGCCGCTTCTATCCGACTTATTCCTTATTCCTCGTTAATAACCACTGCCGCAGTTCACTAAGTACATTTAAATATACCAACAAACATAATATTGTGACGCGTTACCTTACGTCCATCACCGCGACAGCCGCTACAATCAGAACGGACACTTCCACGGCAACGAATTGTCGTTAAGTAACAACGGATGAGACGAAACATGTTACCGGTGTATTCTATAAGGAGCGTTCCAGAAGGAAGGGATTGCCGAACATGTGAGATCGAAGCTTGGCGAGGGGTGTCCTCTATTGAGTCCGCGTGCGCCTTATATAAAAGGCCTGGCCTCGAACGAAAGTTGAGTATTAAGAGTATTGGACCAGAAGTCAGGTGATACTGTAAGTGGTAACAATTGTAAAGTGTGTAAGAATGACTGTCCAATAAAGATTCGCTAAATCCGAGATCCACGTAAAGTTATTTGTCGCACGTGACAATATTATGTTGTAGCATCCTACCGCACATCACCAGTATCAAATGTTCATGGTTCCACAGTCTCACGTTCTTACTACTAGAATGATTTACTTTTGTTGCTATGATTTACATTACGTTATGATCTTTACCGTCATGAAGCTGCAAAAAATCTGTGAGCAGTTCAGGAAGTCAGCTGTTGGTTCACGCTCGAGGAGGACTGTATAGTAATAACTTTGCATATCCCCCCTTCCACCTTCACCTCAATTCATTTCCTTTCATATCAGCCCCTTATCTATTTTACACACCCTAACTCGTTACATTAATTTAGGATCACCGAGAGATAATTGGGCAATTTTCATAATGGATGCGGAGCAGTTCGATAACTCGCCGGTGCAAGGAAGATTACGGCGAGTCGTGTCTAAGTACACCCAATTAACCTTGAATTGCCGGATCGACTCGTACTTCTAAACCCACCATCACCGTGATCTTCTCGATGAAACGAGTACTGCCGATAACACTGTCTTTCTGTAAAACGGCAAGCCGTGCAAAGTCTTTATTAACGGTGAAGATGTCAATATAGTAGGCGTCAAGTCCTGGTTTTAACCAGGTCCACAAAGTAGGAGCCTTTTTCAGGAAGACTCATGTGGGCGGCAAAGGATAATCCCCATTTTCATGGAACCAGAATGTTCATCACCAAGTACACATCAGACTGCATTCTGAACGAGATCAATATGCTCCCCATCATCAAACTTTGCACATCCTAGATCAATATCTACATTATCCACACTCTCCCAAGTGGCTTCTTCGTCTCTTGTTTTCCGCCAATATGTCTGTCTGCATTTCTCATTTCCAGCAGCAATCACCGCAATGCACAAAGTTACCCCGGCTGGCTAAGCAAAACTAAAACAGACGTGAAGTAATATTTCAGGCTGGGATCTACTTTTATTACAGAATGCTTCGACTGCTTTACATTGCATGTGTGTATTTGTACATCTGACACATATTAGTATCATTTTGGGTCATATACCAGTAAAAAATAAACAAAAAACAAACTCCGTGGCCTGTAGTCCACAAGTGAACTATACCGACCGAGCGACAGCCACTTGTCGGCGAAGTTAGTGCCAACTTCAGCGTAGAGACGGTGTCACGTGGTCAGGGCAACGGATCCTCAAAGCCGTTAATCTTGGTTTTCTAGACCGGAGCCGTTATTTCCTTGCAATAGCTACTCAATTATCCTTACGAGGCTGAGTGGATCTCGTTCCAGACCCACTACTTGTCAAAAAAATCCGGTAGTGCCCGGAATCGAACCCGTCACCTCTGGATCTGTAGCCAGGAACTCTGACCACTAGACCACAGAGGCGGTCCATATACCCGTACATTACTGTTATGTTTTGCACACTGTTTCAGCACAACAATTTCTTAGACTGTAAGATTCCCATAGCGGTGGTTATGAAGAACTCTGCTGTCTGGGCGCTATATCTATAAGTAGGTCTGTCTGCAGACATCATGAGGGGATCGATAGCACTATAGGTGAAAACGTACTGAATTACCGAAACATCGAGAAGCTGTCAGACTTCACTCATATTCAGCATCCTGTCAGTGGCATTTACATAGACTGAGGGTGTTTGAGAACAGGGTGTTGAGGAGAATATTTGGACCGAAAAGAGATGAAGTGACAGGAGGTTGGAGAAAGCTGCATAATTAGGAGATTCGTAAATTGTATGCTTCTCCAAGTATAACCAGAATAATCGAGTCAAGGAGGATGAGGTGGGCAGGTCATGTAGCAAGAATGGGGGAAGGAGAAACGCTTATAGGATATTGGTGGGAAATCCGGAAGGAAGGAGAGCACTGGGAAGACCAAGGCGTAGATGTGTGGACAGTATTAAAATGGATTTCAGTGAGATAGGATGGGATGATATGGACTGGATTGATCTGGCTCCGAATAGGGACCGCTGGAGGGCTCCTGTGAACACGGTAATGAACCTTTGGGTTCCATAAATTGCTGGGAAGTTCTTGAGTAGCTGCATAATTGGCAGCTTCTCAAGGAGGACTCAGCTCCATGACTGAGTGAGTGCAGTGCATATTGGCTTAAGGTCATTGCTATTATTTTCTAATTCTACAGAGATACAGAATACAATGGTACAATTGTCTGTGGCTTGTCGAAACTATCCTATCCTTGAACCTTGATGTTAGCTATATCAGTCGTCAGCTCGAAGTTTCGGGAGTCATTTTTCCAAGGACATTTTGGAGACTTACAAATTTCATCAGGGGACCACACTTTCTGCTGTAGGCCGTGGCCTTGACACCACTTATCTCCATATACCTGTACGTGTCAATTACTTGGCACTGTAATCAACCGAGCTCTACAAGTAATTACTTCCTTCCACACTCTTCAAACTGTTGGCTTCAACTTGACCTATAAGATCTGTACTTCAGAACCACGGACTACTTCCATCTGGTAGCCTGTCACGGATCCATCCACCTGCAAGAACGACTGTTCTCAAGGGTACAGAATAGCTACGTACTTCTGTAATATTGCTGTTTGGACCTGAACCCAGCTTGCTACAGAGTGAAATGAAGCAGCACCTGGTCTAAACGTGTATGTGTCTTTAACAAGGCTACGCCCATGTGACAAAAAGTGTGTACACACCATGCAAGAAAAACATAAGGAGTAGCAGCTTGAAAACTGGATCACGACCTGTGTGCTCAACAAATTGTGGAAAGACATAATTAAACTTTCTTCTGTCAATCAATGAAGACTGAGAATTTGAGTTACTTATTTCGCCTCCGATGGTGTAAGTTTAATTATAATAGCTAGCTGTTACCACAGTTTGATGTCATACATTTCTGTAGCGATGGCTTTGTCAATCACTGGGAACTGAGACAGGATCCTACAGGCCAACTTTCCCCTCCACTGACCACCGAGCGGCTCAATTCAGTTACGTACTTTCGAGACAGTCGTAGAAGCTGAGTTTATACTCGTACGAGTTATTTGCATGATGTACCGCCTCTGTGGTCCAGTGATCAGAGTTCCTGCCTACAGATCCAGAGGACCCGGGTTCGATTCCCGGCGCTACCAGATTTTCTGAGAAGTAGTGGGTTTGAACGTGGTCCACTCAGCCTCGTGAGGATAACTGAGGAGCTACTTGAATGGAAAAGTAGAGGCTCAGGTGTAGAAAAACAAGATTAACGGCCGTGGGGATCCGTTGGGCAGATCACGCGACACCCTCTAGCCGCAAAATTTGACACTAACTTCGCCGACAAGCGGCGGTCGCTCGGTCGGTATAGTTCGCTTGCGGATTACAAGCCACGGAGTTTGTTTTATTTGCATGATATACAACAAAAAAAAAAAGGCCCATAGAAATGTTGTCCGTCTGTCACGCTTCAATTTCAGAATGCTGGCGAGTTTCGATGAAACCTGACGTGCATGTTATACCAATGAAGGCCAATCTTAATTCGTAATTTATAATTTCCTGCAATCGGTAATAAGAATGTGAACTTGTGAGACAGGAGCGACGCTAGAACCACTATCGAAATGCAGTAACCATGGTAACGCACACATACAGAAGTTAGGAACACCACTATTCCTAACTATACTGTGACATGACGGCCTGAAGTCGGAGAAGTGAAATCTGAGACGTCCATTGTTAAGTAACGACTCGGTAAACACATTCCCACCGCAAAAATACGAAAGCAACAATCGAATAACTTCCGCTGATATGCAGCGGCGCTGTGAACACGCCTTCTCAACAATAGAGAGGCTGTGTTTTCTGCGTGGTCCGTGCAAAGTGCTTATAAAATAGGTTCCGAAGCTGACAGGAGCGGTATAGAATCGAGATGGGTTTCGAGTCGCCAGCCTGCCGCGATATGAGACTTCATGTGTGATTTGAAGTGACACTAAGACTGTTTTAATCCGTTGCCATGATACAACTTGTGACGACTGAGAAACCTAATGCGTGAAACGGTGAACTGTAAAGTGTATGCAAATAGCGATAGCGCTGTAAATGCCTGTAGTTCCGAGAACTGTGTATAAGGTGCCAGTAAATCCAATCATCCAACCCAGGACCCGTCTTATAAGTCACGCGCAACCACAACACGTGACAATACCTAACGGGTGTAATCGAAGTGATCAGAGTAATGATTTTCTTAGCTTCTTTTTTTTTAATTCGCTTAGTGGGGGGTGGAGTCCAACTGGGTCCACTCAGCACGGGAGCCACTGATTGGCCTATTGTAGCTTGCCCTTGGTGATTATGATGACGGAGAATTTGGTGGAATGAAGATTGGCAGGGGAAACCGAAGTACTCTGAGAAAACCCGCTCCAGCGCCACTTTGTCCACCACGAATCCCACTTGACCAGACCCGGGATCGAACCCGGGCCACTAGGAAGCCAGCGACTAACCGCTTGAGCTATGGCGCGGCCATTCTTTATGCTTTATGAAATATACCTGAAAATGAATTCACAATGTCAAGGTGCAACAATGCATGTGCAAACTGTGCGCACTCCGGTCCGGACAGCAGCTTCCCGATCTTCTGTTAATACACGTATGAGACGGTCTTCTGAAAAAGGTCATGACTTATCTTCCACCATTATTTTCAAACCCATGCCATTTGATGTAGTTACTGAATTATGGCCCAAACAGGAAAGCAAGACGGTCGGTGCATTTTAATGAAGACCAAGGTTTCCTCATGCGTTATATATTGGCGATCGTGTTTGAGACACGCGACAATCTAACCAACTTTTTCATGACAACTAAACATACCTGTCTTGGGACCAATACTGTAAAAAGGTAAAATTTCCTTGTACACCATGAAGACGCGTTGGGGAGTGGAGCTCGACAATTCTTGACCTTGTCACTAGATGGGGGTCAGCTTCACGCCCCTGCCGCTTTGTCGCCGGGAAAGAGCCCCGGTACCCACTGGACAGGAGGCTGGGTGATTCTCAAAGACTGTGTGGACACTGTACATAAGAGAAAAATCTTTCGCCTGCAGGGCATCGAACACCGGCCGTCGAGCCCGTAGCCCATCGCTATACCGACTCCTAATCTTAATGCTGCAGGTACATTTAACCAGGGAATCCAAGTCTAAAACTTTTTAAATCTATTCATTTAGACCGGAGTTGTTTGATTTACAGATCAACAGTCTCACGTTTATGAAAGGCGCTTATTAGGCTGCGGAAGGAGACATAAGCCACTTACGTATGACAAGTGATGTTCTTCAGCAGAAATCACCACCTTACCAAACCTGCCGTAGCATTTCTTCTGTTGCACTGACTCACAACAGTTTATGTCTGATCTGAGTCGTCATACCAAGCACTGATCGACGACGAACTTCTGCAATATCAGCAAGACATTCCATAATTGCCTGAGCTCTTCATTCCGGAACTGACTTTAAAACTTGGTGAGATCAGAGTGTCCTTCAGCATGCCCACTTGTTCTTGTTGCGTGCTCTCACCCTCACAGTAATCAGCCCAGTGCCCCCAGAATCCTCCAACGTGAGGATACGAATATACGAGTAATAAGGCAGTAAGCTAAAAAGGGTAAAGTTGTCCTGTGCTTAAGCAATTAAGCACTATGTCATGAAGACGTATGGGGAATGTATGTAGAGATCCACGTTTTCTAGACCTCGGCACTAACTGGAGGTAAGTGATCAGCTTCACGCCCCGGCCGCTTCACCCCGGGAAAAGAGCTCCCCATACCCTTTGGACAGGAGGTTGGGTAGACCCCAGAGCCAGTCTGGACGATGTGGAGAAAATTCTTGACCCTACCGGGACTCGGAACTCCATCCCCTCGGCCGTCCAGCCCGCAGCCAGTCGTTATACCGACTGCACTATCAATATGGCAATATAAGTGTGTGGGGGGGAAACAGGAAATAACTTCTATTCTCGGGTGGGTAAGGGGTCGCGTAACACAGAAACCTCTAGCCAAGATACAAGATCCTTATCAGATACATAGTTTATGTCATTTCTGTTGAGCTTCATTCATGGTCGATATAAAGAACGCCAACTCTCGCTTGTATTCGCACTCTCTTGGTTACTAGCACGAAAGGTAAAAGGTACAGGTAAAGTTGTTCCTGTGCTTAACTAATTAAGCACTGCGCCATGAAGGCGTATGGAGGAATGGATATAAAGATTCACACTTTCTAGACCTCGGCACTAACTGAAGGTAAGTGGTCAGCTTCATACCCCGGCCGCTTTACCCCCGGGGAAAGAGCTCCCAGAACCCGCTGGATATGAAATTTCTTGGCCTTACCGGGACTCGAACTCTGACCCCTCGGTCGACCAGCCCGTAGCCAGTCGCTATACCGACTATGCTATCCCGGCTTCTACGAAAAGAACTACATGCTATAGAGCCAGTCCATAATGAACTGAACAAGCGTCTTCCACAAGACGTATTATTATTATTATTATTATTATTGTTGTTATTATTATTATTGTTGGTGTTGTTCTTGTTGTTGTTGTTGTTGTTGTTGTTGTTGTTATTATTATACGTCAGTCTGCAAGAGTTAAATTAACGCTCTTACGAATACAGTGGTGAAGCGTTCGAAAATTATTAGAGCAATTAGAAAGATGTAAAGTGGTACAGGTAAGTCTAAACACGGAAACAGAAACACAGTATGAATGGACGGGACTAAAATTACTCTAAATGGGGGCAGGATTAGAACGACGGGCCTAATCAGGGAAGAGAAACACACAGGTGTAAGCTATACAAGCAGACCCAGAGGATGAATACGCTGAAACACATACGCATCAAAGACACTGTATTCATAAAGGTAAAAAGTAAAGTGCCGGTCACAGTAACCAAGCGGTCTAAGGCACGAACTGTCTTCGCTCTCTTGGACGCTGGTATTGTGGGTTCGAATCCCACTCAGGGCATGGATGTTTGGTGTATGCGTTTATTCTGTGTTTAGGTACAGGACTTGCTACGGGCTGATCACTCATCCGAAGAGTCCGAAAGTCTGTGAAAAATGAGTACGGAACGGAATAAGAGGCCTGGGCCCTGAATGGGCTGGAAGAACCATTGAAAAAAAAAAGTTGTCACTGTGCTTAACTAATTAAGCACTACGCCATGAAGACGTATAGAGGAGTGAATGTATTTCATAGTGAACCAAATATGGCTTCAGGATCATTGAGCTCAACCTTTCGACTCCCGTGATATTATAAACCTGAATACTGTTCTGATTCGTATTTGTCCTTATGCAACCCAATCAAACGCCGATGGTTTTCGATACTTCTCCTTTCTGCTTTATTTCACAATATGTTTCGCCTGAATAGCCATCATCAGGAGTACAATGCGTGTTCAGGGACTCTGCTCTGATTGAAAGGGAAGTGAAACCGGGATAACGTCACCGTGGCAGCACACCGCTATACAGCTGTAGGGTGGCGTGCCTAAGCATGTACAGAACACGATGGACGAGATATTAAAAAATCCGTGGCCTGTAGTCCGCAAGCGAACAATACCGAGCGACCGCCGCTTGTGGCCTAAGTTAGTGCCAACTTTAGCGGATAGAGGCTGGTGCGTGGTCAGCGCAACGGATCCCCACTGCAGTTAATCTCGGATTTCTAGACCGGAGCCGCTACTTCCTTAAACTAGCTCAACTATCCTCACGAGGATGAGTGGATCCCGTTCCAGACGCACTACTTCTCAGAAAATCTGGTGGCGCCGGTAACTGAACCCGGGACCTCTAGATCTGTAGCCAGGAACTCTGACCTATAGCCATATTCCAACCGCAAAACACGCCTTTCTAAGTTCCATCTTGCTGTTATAACCTTAACTCCCTCTCGGCCTAGCAGAAGTGTCCCCTCCAAAATTCTGTATTAATTTCTTGTCTCACCCATTCCACCCACACATCCAACCATTTTAGCATTCCACATTTCACCACCGTCTATACCTGGGTTCCAGCCCAGGCCAGGTCATGTGGAATTTGTGGCGGTCGAAGTGGCACTACGGCAAGTGTTCTCCGAGTACGTCGGTTTCCCTTGCTAATTCTCATTCCACCAACTGCTCTACACTCATCGTCTACCATCCGGGGCTGGTACAATACGTGAATTAGTGGCAGACGTACCATGTGGACTCAGTCTCGCTCCACCCCAAAAAACTAAGAACACATCGAAGGTCTAAAACAAGTCATCAGCCGAATCTTATTTTGGTGACTACTGCGTCCAGTATGACCAACACCTTAAATGCAATTGGGATGCTTGTATAAAACGATACGGCTGACCAAGTTTTACACTCAGAACTACTGGGTTGTTGTACTCTGTCCATTGTCCGGTATTGTAGAAACTAAAAAACGCAACTCAGTAATTCTGAGTGTTATTCACCATCGTCAGAACCCCTTACAATCCTGACCTAGTAGTGCCGTCTAATAAGCACACACTTCTCTTGTTTGAACTGAATACTGCCGTATTTTAAATGCTTGGTTTCTCGACTCATCCCACGCACAGGTGCGTGATGTTAAACAAATGGTTGTCTCACGGTTCTGTATACCGCTGTGTCAGGAAACGGGCGAGGGTTAACAGAATTGCCATAAAGGACCTACACACAAAACAATGAAGATCGAGGGTATATGGAAGCAAAGAAGTTATCATTACTTCAAAACACGCCCATAGTTACTCCTGCTTCCAGTCACGACCCTCGTTGTGCTTCATTTTTCTGGCAAGTCATTCAAACAGAGAACTGCCTCTCCGGCAGAAACCTACAGCCAATATCAAATCTACCACTGGACACGATCCTCCGCCAGCTCCCTCCACCTATCTTAATGTAATTCTCGCACCGCCTTCTCAGTGGCAAGGACTTTTCCAAAGAAATCTGTCCAGCGGCTTTTCATAACCAGTTATCTCACCATCCAGCCTGCATGCCCAACCCAGCGTACACCAACAATGATTGGTGACGAAAGCTACTGTCTGTAGGACTGATGTCCTCCTGAGCATTTTGTTTTCAAATATTTTCGGTTTATGCTCTTCCCTCATAGAGGCGGCGATGACAAACAGTTCTCAAAGCAAATAAGAATGGCAACTTCCGTGAGGTATGCTCTCCTAATTTCATGAAGAACACCACAACTATGTGATAAAGTGTTCCTATATATATACGGCGTGTCCAGGATCCGTTAGGACTCATTTCTTTAAAATTTTACCCTACAATGCCATATGTTGGCGAGTTGTGGCGTTAAGATTCTTGAAGTTTCAGCTGTGGCTGCCTATAATTTCAAAGCGCAAACATCGGTGCATCATGTGTTCTGACCTTGAATGTAACAGTACTGTTCTGACGCTCGTCGGAAAATGGCGGTTGAACAGAGAGCAAACATCAAATTTTGTTTGAAGTTAGGCAAAACAGCCGGAGAAGCCTACGAAATGATGAGAAGTGTGTACGGTGGTCATTGTTTGAGTCGCTCAAACATTTTTCGATGGTAGGCTGTATTTCGTGACGGCAGGGAGGACACTGAAGACGCTCCACGTGCATCAAAGCCGAGAACAAGTCGCACTGAAGAAAATGTGAAAAAAGTGACCGAAATCCTTGCATCAGACAGATGTGCTTCTGCAAGACTCATCGAGGAGCTTTTGGGAATACCAAAAAGTACTGCGCATCAAATTTTGACCGAGGATTTGGGCATTGACCGAGGATTTGGGCAAACGGAAGGTCTCTCCGCGGTTTGTACTGCACACGTTGTCAGGCGATGAAAAACATGCCAGAGTGGAACACGCAAAGACATGTTACGGTCGGCCCAAAATGATACAAAATTTACAAAATCGATTGTTATTGGTGACGAGACATGGTGTTTTCAATATGGGCCTCTCACAAAGCGGCAGAGTGCAGCGTGGTTGAGCCCAAAGAAGCCGAAACCAAAGAACGTGCGCATGCAAAAGAGTCGAGTAGACACTGCTAACCGTTTTCTTCGATTCCAAATGAATCATTCACAAGGAATTTCTGCTAGAAGGGCAAACAGTGAATTTTGATTATTACCTCGGAGTCCTCAATCCTTTGTGGGCGAGAATTCTTCGAAATCGACCTGAATATCGAGAGCAAGGTTCCTGGTCGCTCCTCCACGACAATGCCACACCCCACAAATCGAAGATCGTGCGCGAATTTTTGGCCAGAAAAGGATCACAGTCCTTGGTTAACCTCCGCATTCGCCAGATTTGGCTCCAGCAGATTTCTGGTTGTTCCCAAAAGTTAAGTTGGCGATGAAAGGGGACCGTCACGACACCATCCAGGACATCCAAATGGAATCTACCTTAGTTTAAATGCGATTTCACAGAAGGAGTATTGCGACTGTTTTCGAAAACTTTTCAAGCGATTTCAGCTATATATCGATTCAGAAGGAGACTAGTTTAAATAAAAAGAGTGAAATTTTGAAAATAATTCACGTGTTGTATTTTTAATGAGCACAGTGTTAACAGAACCTGGACGCACTGTGTAGGCTATATGTCTCTTTTAATTATGAAAGATTCTCGAATTGTTAGTTAATACGACTTTGGTATCGATCTTATCTTCAAGTCACGTTCATGCTTTCGTTCCTAGCTCACTTTCCTAAATAGGCTTATGCGATCTCCACGTTGTGTAAATGAATTCCCCCCCCCCATTAACTTTTGAACGCTTGAATCAATCTTTATGAAACCTGGTATGTATATCATACCACCTGAGCTAATCTCAACGGTATACTTCATAAATCCCTCCCGTCAGTCTGTGTGTATGTGTATACCTCCTATCGTTGCTAATCAACGGCTCGGTAAAGTGTATCCCTCCTTACATTGCTAGGCAACGGCTTGGTAAATACGTTCCCGCGGCAATGAATAAACGCAATAGAAGAACTGTTGGATGTGTGTCTGTGTACCTCCTATCGTTGCTAAGTAACAACCAGGTAAAGATGTTCCAGCGGCAAAGAAGAATCGTTGGCGTCGTTTTCTGTGCCGTCCGTGTCGTATCAAAGGAAAGTAGACAAGTTCCATAACTTCTTGTTATTATTCACATTATTTCTGGGCGAATGTTTGCGTCATTGTTTGTCAGACGCATAATTCGTGAAACGCCGGCTCAAAGACAGGACAGGCCAGACCATGTAATACCACACAGACTGACTCAAACTTCCTTCAGGGCTAAATGCTTAAAAATGTGTACACACACATACAAAGAAGCTGTAAGTCAAGAACTCATTCAATAATCCGTTAATCTACATTTGTGAAATTCTCTAATGTATTAATTTTCATATAGGCCTATAACCTGAAAATTACTGCGCTACCACCATGTTTACAATTTAACATATGAGTAAAAAATGCTGCCTGTAAAATTTGTAGGCATGGGATATGATTTTATCACCAGACAAAATTTAACATATCTAGTTCCAATGGGTGATTATTTATGGCCACAAAAAGGAAAGTCTGCAACGATGTTGAGCAAACTTCAATACCATGCTGAGCTCTGGGTCTGTTCTCTTCCGAAACACTTGATAGAACACACACACACACACACACATATATATATACTCTATCGACTTGCTCAGAACAGTACGGACTCACGAACGTCATAATATCATATGCCAAATTTTCCTTACAAAATAAGGAAACTACACCGAAAAAAAACTCGATACTTTAAGCAAAATTTATCTCGAACAATAATTTAGTCAAGTTTCTACGACCGGCATAATTTCTCCCTTACAACTTTTGTTAACTTCTGCATAAATACATAATATCACTGTATGTCAATTTCAACAACTTTCCGAGCTTGGACCAGAACATCAATAAATTAATACTTCTGGTTTCTGAACAATATCACTTAAACTTTCCTTACGAACTGTGCAAACTTGCCCAAGTTTTTGATTTTCAATCCCATATCAACTGCTCAAAGCTGGCTAACCTTAGATCTCAGTAAAAAAAAAGGTAAGGTTTTCCCTGTGCTTAACTAATTAAGCACTAGGCCAAGAAGGCGTATGGGGGAGTGGATGTATGGATCCACATTTTCTTGACCTCGGCACTAGCTGGATGAGTAGTTAGCTTCACGCTCCGGCTCCTTTACTCCCGGTACCCGCTGTACAGGAGGTTGGGTGGACCACAGAGCCAGTCTGGACGACGTGGAGAAGAGAAAATTCTTTACCCTACCGGGAATCGATCTCCGACTCTTCGGTCTTCCAGCCCATAGCTAGTCGCTATACCGACTGACCTTAAATCTCAGTACGTTTCACATTTATTTGAGCTTCTCACTTAACCAAGTACGGAACTGAGCTCTTGTCGACACGTTAATAGCTGCTCGGGTACCCAAAAATTCGCAGCGTTTTATGAAATCGAAAGTTAATTATCATGTTCAAAAGAGCCCGCCACTGGCCCTTATCCTGAAACAAATTAATGCAGTCCCCATTCCCCCATCATACGAATTGCAAATCTGTTTTAATACTGTTCTCACATATACACCAAGTAGTCTTACTGGCCTCATTCTTTCAGCTTTTAATACCAACAATCTGTTTCGGCTCTCTTCCGTTCCACGCATGCGTGGGTACTAGATGTCCCGCCTCTGCTCACTCACCTGCAACAGAAACAAATAATTGTGGATTAGTCCATAATTCGCTTAAGCCCAACAATCGCTAAGCCTGAGAATGATACAAAGCCCTTCACAATAGCTGGCTCCATGAAGAATATGCATACCAAATCATACAAAGGTCTATTGCTTCCGAACTCGTGTGGAATGCCACTACTGTCAGTACTAAAATAATAATTCCATCTGGATAACGTAGTCGGTATGGCGCCTGGCTACGGGCTGACGACCATGGAGTTCTGAGTACCGGTAGAGTAAAAAATGTTCTGTTCTCCACGTCGTTCAAGCCGGCTCTGGGGCCCACCCAGCCACCTATCCGAAGAGTACCAGGGGCTCTTTCTCCGATGGTAAAGCTAACCTCTCACGTCTAAATAGTACCGAGGTCAAGAGAGTGTGGATCTACACATCCACTCCCCCCATACGCCTTCATGGAGTAGTGCTTGGTTAGTTAAGCACAGGGAGAACTTAGCCTTTTTATAGAGCATTCATATGGTGCAAACCATTTTATAATGTAGACATCTTATCGCACGAAATCAACACAAAAAATAATTCATTTAGCACGGGGGCTGACGTCATTTTTTATTTCAAAAGAGTGTGTCCATTATTAAATGTAAACTAATGTAAAACGCCTAAACGTATCCAGTCTCATGCACTGAAGCAAGTATGAAAATAACGATTATATAATACGGTTGGCTCGATTCTTATCCAATCTGTAGAAAACTTGCTAATCCGACTGAGGTTATCCGTGCTAATCCCAAATTCGAGTTAAATGGACAGAGAAATCTGCTTCTGTGCCTAAGTACAATGTCATGACGCAGAGAGGAGTGGGAGGTGACATTCCTACCTTCGGGGCATGAATTGAGTGACAGGCGTTACGCTTCGGCCGCTTACTGCATATGGAATAGAGTGGGTGCCCACGCAGGTGTGGGCGTGGGCGTGGAGGTGTAGAGAATAATCTCCTCAGCAGGGACTGGAAACTCGGTCGTCCATCATGTAGCCAGTCGTTTTACCGACTGGGCTATTTTGTCTCAATGAACACGAAGGTACCGGAGAACCTGAAGTATTTCACGCGAATTTTATTTATAATGCCCTCAGTACTTCTCACTTGCGACGAAATATCTGAAGCTGCTACGACACCGTTAAGCAACGTACATGTCCCACAACCCCCACCACTACCTGTGCACGATTCAATGAATTAACATAAGAAAACCGAAAGTTCCCTCCGATTCCCGCTTCAAATTCGAGAAGTCATTAATCAGATTCTTGGCCCCTCTTCAGTGAGATTTTTTTTTTACATTTTCCTAAGCCCCTCAAAAGAACGCGCTGCAACAATACCTTCAAGTAGGCCACGATCGTGTTTGTTTCCACATACTCTTAAATTTATCATTCACAAACATCCTACTGTCTTGACGTTAATCTAAGCAACTTAGAAAGCATGGGTAAATAAACCAAGAAACTAATCGGTTCCATGGGGCAAAGAATGGGCAAATAAACCAAGAAACTAATCAGTTCCATGGGGCAAAGCATGGGTAAATAAACCAAGAAACTAATCAGTTCCAAGGGGCAAAGCAGGGGTAAATAAACCAAGAAACTAATCAGTTCCATGGGGCAAAGTCCTGCTTAAGAAACAGTCACTCAGTGGGTCCTGAAATGTCCGGCTGGTGATTCATCACCGTGTTCACTGGACCATATCCTGAGCCAATTGAAAAGCTAAAAAACAGTACCATTGAATTTGCATGCTTAAATAAAACCACACGAAAAACCAGGTTCAAATTTCTATGTTCGTGAGGGTTTTACATCTACTCGTATAAGAAACAGGCATCTACACATAATTTTGATGGATATTTATAACTGACGTAGCCAGAAATGAAGGTAAACAAACGGAGGAATACCACTCAATGTTTACACCTCAGACGTCTGCTACAAGGGAATCTTATCAAACCAAGATGCCAGCCCATGCTCTGCAGAAGCTTTGGGGGAAACGGGGGAAAAAGAAACCAGAGTAAATGTGAGTCAGGGAAGAGCCTGTGGCAGCGGCCAGGAGCAGGGAACGGGGGAGTGCTGATATAAACTGTCAAGCACGTGGACTGCAGCTCGTGGAGAGTTCGAACAGAGAATTCCTCATGTAGCAGCATCCAAGGGCAAGAGACGAGATGGCCCGTAGTCTGTCACGTTGAAGCCGGTTACAGCGGCATCGAACCAGCCTCATATTTCATGAACGTTTCGAAGTCCTCGAAATATTGAGCAAAAACGACGTTATCCATGTGCTTAATTAAGCACCACGCCATGAAGAAGTATGGGAAGTGGAGGTATAGCTCCACCATTCTTAACGTTGGAACTAGACGGAAATGTGTGTGTGGTCGCCTTCAAGCCCGGCTCGTTTTGCACCCGGGAAAACCCTCCAAACAGTGTTTTTTTATTTACATAAACATAAATTTACTCTCGGTCCCTCGCATGTAAGGGAAATCGTGCCCAACCGTGCGCCTGTTGGTATGTTGCATCTCCACAAGTATTCAGCCAATTTTATGGCCAGAGAATATGAAAGATAGCAAAGAACACTTGCGTTTTGGGACACTGTCCATGGTCCGGTATTCTAAAGAACATAAGGTTTCGGAAACTGAATCTGCTTCCGTCCTCAGGTGAAGGGGTGGGAGACACCTACTCTGTTGTTTCGTTAACAAAGAGCTGAACCCATTACAAACAGTTGATCTCAATCATTAGACAACCTATGTCGCTCGGGCAGTAGGTAAATTGCTGATGGCCCTCGTCAGCACAGTCAATCTCAGTTATTTCCTAGTCTTTTACGTGCTTTGAAATGGGGCCTCCTCTTGAGGCTTGAGGAGGGGTCTGACTGCTATTGGTCACTGTCTTTCTACGTGGCAATCTACGTCATCTATATAAACACAAAAGACCGAGGCTTGTCCTTGGGAGATAACAGGAAAACGTACAAAAAATTGTGATAATGTATGTTTCTTTTCAATGGCTCTTCCAGCCCATTCAGGGCCCTGGCCTCTTATTCAGCTCCGTAATCATTTTTCACAGACGGCAGGACTCCTTGGACGAGTGATCAGCTCGTCGCAAGGCCTCTACCTAAACACAGGACAAACAAAAACACTGAATAAAGACACGCGCGCGCGCGCGCACACACACACACACACACACACACACACACACACCGACCATCAATGCCTTAAGTGGGATTCGAACCCACGATCCCAGCATCTGAAGAGTTCATGCCTTAGACCAGTGTTCCGCAACCGGTGTGCCGTCACAAGGTGAAAGGTTTGACGCGAACTTTTACCTATTGTAAGAAATTAACTGTCGAATTTTATTCGTTTTATTTTATCCCAGTTACCGTGTTTCATATGCTTGTATTTTATTCTCAGCCACTGCACTGATTAAATAAGATGATGCTTGTTT
>NW_019722426.1:227314-247685 GCF_002891405.2 Cryptotermes secundus | reverse complement strand
TAATAATATTATAGTAATAAGTTAATCACGTTACGTATTTATATTAATTGTCTGATATCATGCGTCTTTGAGGGGAATCACATTTTGGTGTGCGGTGTTGAGCCATGGTTACTTCATGGTGTGCCGCGAGTAGAAAAAGGTTGCGGAACGCTGCCCTAGACCGCGAGGCTACTGTGAATGGCGACAATACATATACAGACCTGAAGTGGAAAATAAAAATATCCCTTTAGAATCTATTAGGAAAGAATATATCCTATTATCCATTCACAGAGCTGCGTATTATGAAACAATAAGTAATATGTAAGGTCAAGGTGAAGTTATCCTTATGCTTAACTAATCAAGAACTAAGCCATGAAGGCGTATGGGGGGAGTGGATATAGATCCACGTTTTCTTGACCACGGTACAAGATGGAAATGATCAGCTTCACGCCCCAGCCGCTTTACCCCAGGGGAAAGAGCCCTCGGTACCCAATGGAAAAGGGGCTAGGTGGGCCCCAGAACCAGTCTGGAAGACGTCTTCCATTCTACAGGGATTCGAATACACCCCCTCTGTCGTCCAGCATGTAATATGTAAGCTAGCTGATATGAGGACATCACACGACCTTGAAAAAGTGTCCCTTGCTTCAATCCTACAATTACCAGATTCACGATTCTCTCGTTCATTGCAGGCACAATATTACGACTGTAGGCAGGGCTTCCAGAAGTTCGCCGTCATATGCCGTTACGAAATGTGGGCCTCTCTTTTCTACTTCTTTATAAAGAAGGGTGGAGAAAAGAAAATGGAACAGCGGGAGATAAAGACGTGGGTTTTTGTTATCTATCCCACAACTGGTATAATCTGCTCGTGTCCGGTCTGGCCCCGCCCTCACCTCGCCACAATACAACCCTTCACCCACCTTCGTCAGTTCTAAGCATGTGACAGTAGCTGAACCCACTTAGTTTTTCCCCCTCGGTCTCATTAAAACAGTATTATTTCCCTTACACATGTCTGTTATCAAAGGGCTTGTATAACAACATTATTACTGTCATCTGACAACATTCTCTTCACTTAACACCCCTTCCTCAGTATTAAGGATTACTGAATCCGTGCTGACACACTCACATGCAATATGCAAGTGGGCGTTTAATTGTTACTTTGTCTTCATTTTTTTTTCTTCGGCACTACAGCCCCAGTGGGCCTAGGCCTACCTCCATAAACTTCTCCGTTCACTTCGGTTTTTCTAGATCTTACACATTCGGTAGGACTCCTTGGGCGGGTGATCAGCTAGTCGCAAGGCCTCTACCTGTACACAAACACATAAAAACGCACATACACATCCATGCCCTGAGTGGGATTCGAACCCACGATCCCGGTTTCCAAGCGAGCGAAGACAGTACAGGCCTTAGACCGCTCGGCTACCGTGACCGGCACTATGTCTTAATTAGGACCTATAACTTCCGTAACCGCTCTGGCACTCACCAACCGTCCAACCCAAGTGAGTACTGAAGCCCCTTCTCTGGGAGTAAAGAGAACGGAGCGAGAACCTAACCACAGACATCCCCCTACAGCAGAGGTCAGACTCCTTTGACGCTTTATCGGCCTACTGCTTTGAAGGCGGAACAACTTTACCAACTAACTCTACAGAGCAGACCCGTTCTCGAGAAGCCAATACCTGTTCAGCCAGTACAGAAATTCCCAGACGTTTATGCAACCACAAGATCCATTACCGCACTCACAAGACCTAATCACCGGTTCCTATGCTCAGATGACTCCAGTCCACACCACTCCATGTTGCTCCAATAACATTCACGTAACATCCTCCTCCCATCTACGCCCTAGGGCTTCACAGTGGTCCCTTTCCTTTGTGTAAGGTTGGGTAAAAAGGTAAAGTTACCGTTTGCTTAACGAATTAAGCACTACGCCATGTAGTATGGGGGCGTGGGTGTATACATCCATATTTTCTTGACCTCGACAATAGTTGGAGGTCAATGGTCAGCTTCACACCCCGGCCGCTTTACCCCCGGTACCCATCGGATAGGAGGTTGGGTGGACCCCAGGGCCAGTCTAGACGATATGCAGAACATTTTTGACCCTACGGGGACTCAAACACTGACCCCTCGGCCGTCCAGCCTGTAGCCAGTCCCTATATCAACTGAGCTATCCTGGCTCACCCTTTCCTTTGTGCATTTCTTTTCTCCTTAAGCCCCGCCCTTCGTGTCCTCCATCTGACAAACGCAATATTTGGAGAGAAAATGTTAAGCTGCTGATCCATTTTCTCCGGAATCCTGTTCCGGCTTTCTTAGATTCAAATGTTCTCCTCCCATTCTGGTCACCATACCATGATCAATTTTCTTAACATTGTCCATGGTCCTAACTTTTATTTTAAACGACGTTTCGGAAATTGAACTATGCTCCGTCCTCAATAAAAAGGCCTACTCTGGTCCATATCACCGGGCAACAGAAACAGCACGAGACACGATTTATAAATCAAGCGCCATAGAAAGAACCTGCGATAGTTAACACAAAAAGAAACTTATTCCGCCAGGTACATGAGCTTTTGCACCTATGGCCGTGCATAGTTTAGGATTAGATGAATCGATTTATTGCATCTTCACCGGTGGAATTACAATTAGCTGTAATACAATCTTACTGTAACTATAACACCTCGCAACCACGAACAATGATAACACTCTCGCAAACTAAAGACTTCACTTCCGACTTCCGTTTGTCTTCTGTGTTCTCTCCCTGAGGAAGGTTCTGGTCGAACCGTATGGAGATCTCCTTCAACAGTCGCGTTCTTCGCTGTTACTGTGATTTGGAGATTCGTTGCCGTGTGAATGGAAAAGTTTCTGTATGCGTTTCCTACGAATCGACGTGACTCTATGCAATGCATTGCTTCTTCAGTCTTATTCGTTGCTGTGGAAACGTGTTCCAACAATTCTCCGCCGTCCAGCACCGGCGCCTTCCGTGTTGTCATGAGAACGTGCTCAGCAAACTCCCCCCCAGCAGATGGGCAGATTGCAGCTTTCAGGCGTCATGTCACAATATGCTGATTTAGCGTCCGTCATCTGTTAACTAACAAACCACTCATATTATCAGTAAACTGCTATATACTTGATGCCGAATGTAATGTACAAAGTAGTTCTATATTCCTTACTCCACATGGGAAGCCAGAGATAGTTTCATACGAGATTTCACTTCTTACTTCTGTCTGTGTTCTGTCGTATTCTGTTTTCTGTTGGTTAATTCTCTCCTTGAGGTAGGTTCTGGTCGGACCGTATGGAGATCACCTCCTTCAACAATAGTGTTATCGCGTTCTTCGCCGTTACTGTGCTTTGGAGGTTCGTTGTCATGGAAATCGGCTTTTAATCAGTTACAGTTACACTGGGAGTATCAAAACCCTAATAACCCAAGTTCTGTATTTGACTATGTTACCTAGGAAATGTTTACCGAGCCGTTGCCTAGCTATACATGTTACAATATTTATGTATTATATTCTTTCCTTCAATTCATTTTCTTTATTTCTTCCATTCTTACGGGGCTTAAAATGAGATATAACCTCCGAACACAAGATTTTCCACCGAATTTGCATCGCCTATGCCACACAGTGCATTAGAGAACGTCTGCACAGATCAGCATCACGTGGAGTAAGTATCAACAGACATGAAACGTGATCCTAGCCAAAACTGACTCCCGTTCCCATGAATCATCATCAGGCCTAGTGAGCCGTTTTAAGCAGTTTCCTTAATTTTGCAGCGATGGAGCAGAAGGACGCTGACGGACAGGCGGCCATATGCTGGTTTAGTGACACTGCGAAAACAAATGCCAGTTGCGCGTGCGCGGGCAAGACTGACACAAGCATCTAGTTATAATTAAAAATTATACAGTATTAATGTGTTATTACATTACATCATAGCAGCATAATTTCTACTCATTTAACTTATATGAGCCAGTATCCATGAGTTTCTATAAACATCTATGTATGATCAAAATCTCTAGGCGACGCGATTTGATGACGCTCATTACCAGAGCCCGGATTTTGATGACATGTCATCTTTTTTTCCTTGTATCCTATGCGATGCTCTTAAATATATAAATCTCGGATATGAGCTGCTGGTTACAGAAATGTAAATTTTATAGGTAATTTTTTGACATTTTTAGGTTTAAGTTTCATTTCTTCATTTTGGGGGTAATTTTTTGGTAATTTTTGGACTTTTAAGGGTATTTCTTGTTATTTTTTGGCCATTTTAGGGAATTTTTCTTCATATGTTTTCTGAAATGTGAATAACATGGAAGCGAAGTGTTCTTTCCTTTCTCCTTTAGGTCATTTTTCGGGATTTTTTCGGTCATTTTTAAAAATTTTCAGGTCATCAAAATCCTGGCCCTGCATATTACATTTTTGGGTCATATTTTAGGTAATTTTTTCTGGATTTTTTCGGTCATTTTTTAAATATTTTCGGATCATCAAAATCCGGGCCCTGCTCTTCACAATGACGACAGTGACTAACAACGAACCTAAGCATCTCTCATGTTGCTGTAGGTTTCCCGTCAGCGTTGACGGACTATTCAAAGTTTCCCAAACCTAGAAAATATTTCCCTGTATACTTCAGACTTTAACACGTCCATCTGAATGGGGATGCAGCACATACAAAACCCTAAAATTTGGGGGGATGAAATGACGTTTGAATGCAAAAACCCAAGTTTCTACTTTAAAATCAATGTATTTACGTTATGTATATATTTAAGAATATGGCAATGAACTTTCGAGCTCCATAAAATGGGAGGAATTTCTTGACTGAGTGTCTATTAGTTTCTAGAGGAGTGTTCTGCTCCATGGAGTCCGTAGTTACGAAAGTGATATCCCTATAGCAATGAGATAGCATTAAAACGCAGTTAGGTCAAAACTTCCGCTCCTCTGACTTGAGACACTACTCAAGAGTCACATCTAACACGTACAAGTGCACAGCAGTCCACAAACGTGGAAGGATGTCTACGACTCCTTAGTTTTACAAGCATAAGGGGGCCCATACACGTAAGAGTCTAGCTCGCGAGTCCGACTCGACTCGGCTCGNTGCTTCCAAGAACACCAAATATTAATAAGATGAAGGTAAACTGTGCTTAAGCACTATGCTATCATGTTGTATAAGGGGAATAGAGGTTAATACTTCACACATTTTTCACTTTGCACTTCATTCTCATTTAGCGGAGTGATGAGCCTAGAGTTGTAAAAAGAAAAAGGCGACCTGTGCCCCTGCTGGGAATCAGACTCACATTCTCCAATATGTAACCAGTCAATGTAATGCCAGAAGTAAATGCAGATATATATGAAACAATTGCTTTACAGTCTGAGAATCTATGAAGTTTATGTCCTAGGGGACGTGACACTGTGTAGCCTGGCACATCATAGTGCCATCTCTCTGGAAGGTGAAGGCAGCAGGTTCCAAGTGAAGTCTTGGTACCAGCTACAAAATTACATGGCGTCCATAAGACAGTCTTCATTTTACCATTTGTATTATATCTTGAATGCGTAAGGTGTAGGACTAAACTGGCCCTTGTACCGCGACTTCCATTGATCTGTTATCTTTAGGAGACACAATCTAGTACTTTGGGTAAGGGAAAGTTGTCCCTGTGCTTAGCTAATTAAGCACTACACCATGAAGGCATACGGGGGGAATGGATGTATAAATCCACATTCTCTTAACCTCGGAACTAGATGAGGTGAGGGGACAGCTTCACGACCCAGCAGCTTTACCCCCGGTACCCACTGGAGAGGAGGCTGGGTGGGTCCCAGAGCCTTTCTGGACGGAGTGGAGAAGAGAAAATTCTTGACCCTACCGGGACTCGAACTCCGACCCCTCGGTCGTTCAGCCCGTAGCCAGTCGCTATACCGACTGCGCTATCCCGGAAGCGATCTTTAGGGGGGGATGGTATTTAATGACGCTATTAGGATATGTGATATTGATCATGACAAGTTCACATCTTTTGGTTGAAACATTTTCATTACAAAGAGTTATATCTTTTGAGATAGTCAACCGACGTTTCAGAGAGGCATTCATTGCTGGCTGCTTCTTGCTTGGTTTACTCTTCAACCTTGAAGATGGGGTGCCATATTCTACTGAAACGTCGGTTGACTTTCAACGCACTACACGGCGTTAGATGTCCAGAAGAAAACTCTTCACATAACCACCGCTGTCAGAACCTAAAATCCTAAATTTGCATAAGGATTTTCTTCTAGCGCATGCAACAGCGTGGTACGAGTAAAGCAGCTGGCTGCGGCAGCCGAGGCGTGCAGAGTCCGAAGGTGGGAGGTTGGAAGTGGTTCTACTCAAAAGACGACAAGCTTCCTGCACCCAGCCCACGCCACAAACCACTCCTTCCTCACACTGTGTGCCTCTATGGTCCACACCCGAGGCACTCGACAACCCGGTGCAGTTGCGGCATTTGGGAACTGTACATTGCATACAAAAACCTTACCACTATTCTTACAATTACTGACTATTTGGACATGTTTTATTACTTTTAACAACGTTTCTGAGACTGGGTTCTGTCTCTGTCCTCAGGTAAAAAGTAGGACCGAAACGATAACCTTTATCTCCAGAGAAGGCAGAACACACCATCTGCAGGACTTAAGACAGACATTTCAGAACGTCACAAACATGAATGAGGTCTTGCACCCGACAATGTTCAAAAAGTAAATACTGCATTAATACACCACTGTTACGAACTCTTAAATCTTACTGACCACCATTCTGTCCACAATACGCTACCTTCCCATCTGCGTAAGAATAAAGTAAAAAAGTAAAGGTATCCCTGTAAAAGGCCGTGAAGGCCCATGGGGTTGTGAGACGTTGAGATTCCCACATTATCTAGACAATCGGCTCAAAGATGGCGGTAAGGTTGTCAGCCCTACGCGTTGGCCTCGCTTTACTCCCCAGGAAAATTATTTAATTAATTCCTGGTACTCATTTCTGCTAGAGGCTGAGTCGAACCCAGGACCATAGTGCGGCTGGAGGGATTAGGTAAACTGAAAAAAATCCAATCACCTCATCGGGACTTGAACCCGCGACCTTCGGGCTTGTAGCACAGCCCCCCCCCCCAGACAGAGCAGTTATAAACTGTTTCATCTGCTGTCAAAATGTTGCGAGAACAGCGACAGTGGAGTTCAGAGCTCTGAGGAGAATATCTCAGCTTAACAGTAAGGAACGCAGAACGGAGGGAACTACACAATGCGCTTCATAACCTCCCATTAGTGTTAGTAAGTGAAGGATAAGATGGGTGGGACATGCAGCGCGCACGGGATAAGGTAAAACTGTCGCTGTGCTTAATTAATTAAGCCCCACGCTGTGAAGATGTAAGGAGGAGTGAAGGGCATTACTACGCGGATTCTTAACCTCGGTATTACATGAGGTGAGCGGTGAGTTTCACGCCCCTGCCGCTTAACTGTGGGGGAAAGGGCCCGCGATACTCTGGTCGCTGTGAACAAGAGAACAATCTCTTGTCCCTACCAAGGAACAGACCCCCAATTTCCCGACCGTCACTATACCCATTCAGCTAACACGGTCTTTGGGAGATGAGACAAAATTCCACCTGAACGCCTGAACGGAAGAACTCACTGAGAGACCTATGCATAGACTGGAGGAGAGTATTAAACTGAATCTTGAAGAAACAGGACGCGGAAACGTGGACTGGTTCCACGTGGTACAGGACTATGGGTTGTCGACAAGATATTGGGCCATATTGGGCCAGTGAAGTAAACGAGAACCTTCGTGGTGATTCACACAATTTGCAGGGGGGGGGGGCATTCTCCACAGCACGGGTAGGCTAGTGATGACAAGGAATGCCTAAAGACTTTCGGCGGGGAAACTGCTTGGAAAATATCCATTTGGTACACGGCGAAAGAGACAGGAGGGCAACAACAAGATTAATTTTACCGGATGCTTTGGTATTAGTGATGCTGGACCTTCGGACCCCAGTACTATACAGTTATGGTTGTAGTGGGGGAAATTTTCCATCGTTAGCAGCAAGTGCTCGTCCCTCCTTCGCGGTTCACCCCGCAACAGAATGTGCCTGCACATTCACACTTAAATTTCTACAAATCATCAAAGTACAGGCCTATACATATTCTCCAAAGAATTAAAACTTTATGGATAACACATCGCAATACAGACGATCCAAATGAGAATTTCTGGGATATAGCGCCGTGTAGTCCGTTGAAAGTCAGCCGACGTTTCTGAAGGACATATCGTCTCCATCTTCAGGGTAAAATAAACCGATAAAGATACCAGCGTGAAAGCAGGTTGCAAGTCGCTGACTTTCAACTGACTACACGGCGTTACATCCCACAACAGAGCATTCTTTATAACCACCGCTGTGAGAACCTCAGAACCTTAAAAAAAGAAGTGTTCTGTAAGCCTCAACAGATGTAGCAGCACCATGAAACCGACAATATTTGGCATTTCTGTGTAAACCATATGGATTTCGTTTGGATACAAATGTGGACGCCTTTGGAAATAGGAATATACACCAGCTTACACGAGCCGAATGGTGTACTCGTATTCAAACGAGTCAAAGTATTTCTCCTTATATTTCCTTAAATATTTACAACATGAAGAACGGTCTCACTGCATTAGGTCCATACGTCATGTTATGTACCAAATGTCTGTAGGTTGTGCCGTATCTGAGAACGATCAAAGTTTGATTGAGTGTTATATAGAGGTTATACTGAACTGATTATGAAAGAAACATAAATCCCCCGGGGTCAGCTTTCAGCGCAGACGACATCACCGATATCGAAACTGATACATGCAGACAGAAATACCCCCTTTACGCGTACACGTTTCGTGCTTCGTGGAAACAGCATAAAATGAAAGTGTGTAACATTATTTGTAGTTGGAATTAATGATATCATATAATATGTAAAGAAATCTAAATGGTGCGTTTGGAAATGATGAACCGACTTCACATTATCTAGTTAGTTAGTTAGTTATTTAGAGAGGGTGGGTTTCCCCATGCACCGAGACCAGTTTGATCTATTGTGCTTCCCTCTATGATATTCTACCAGTTTCTTTACCCTACCGATAAATGGTGCGTACCATCAGTCCCGCCGAGCAAGCGAGTTCGGCCACTTGCTTAGCGGTGTCTATAATGCTTCCCCCATCTGTCAGAGGCCTTAGAGACTATTGTTGGGCGGGAAACGTCCTGGAATTTGGCTCAGTGATCCCCTTTGGGGATATGAGGTTCTTTTACGTGCCGTAAAGTTACGACACGGGACACACAGCTTAAAGTCCCTCCCGGAGGACTTGCTCCCTGAATTTTTCCGCCCTTAAAATTCGACGACCTCCGCTGGGTATTTGAGCCCGCGTACCACGAGTCACATTATCTAAGAATCATTAAACTGTTCTTAACCCTTTCCAAGCTAACAATGAACTATCTTGCTTATTATTTTTTTTTCAATAGCTCTTCCAGCCCATTGAGGGCCCAGGCTTCTTACTCAGTTCCGTAATCATTTTTACAGACGGTAGGACTCCTTGGACGAGTGATCAGCCCGTCGCAAGGCCGCGACCTACACACAGGAGAACACAACACAATGAACACATACGCACACCAAACATCCATGCCCTGAGTGGGGTTCGAACTCACGATCCCAGTGTCCGCGCGAGCGAAGGCAGTTTAAGCTTTAGACTGCGCGGTTACTGTGACCGGCTTGTAATTACTAGCTGGTCAAACTATGAATGAAAGTAAAATATCCCGCCAACTGTCAATACATAAACAGTTTCAATAATAGAAGCGTGAGTTATCATGGAAATATAAAAACAGGAAATGGTTTCTTAAAAATATGCAGCATGGGAAGGGCTGACTGAGAACAGAATCACTTCATTCATATTGTTATAAAAAATTTGAACGTTTTCTTTATATTCACCTTCCATATTCGCCCTTTTCTACTAAACGAAAGTATACAAACAAATTACATTCCACCATTTTAACTGCAGAAGTGTATTGAACTCCAGATGTCTATGTAAACGTATATCTCAAACCGGTTACTTCCTGTGCTGCTCCAAGACGTATTAATAGCAACGCAGACTTGCGAGACACTTGCCGAATAGAAGAAGGGCATAAAGTACATGACATTAACACAACCAACAACACATACGAAGGTTCAGCAAACACCTGTATACAAGTATTATGTTTTTGGACATTATCCATCGTCCTGCCTATATTTAAAAACCGTCCTGCTTATTTTCCAAAACACAACGTTTCGGAGACTGGATTCTGTCTCCGTCGTCAGATAAAACCTACTCAGTTGGGCCCAACAGATGGAGCTAGTCCCTACCTCCGGACCGGTCTAGCTCTATCTGTTGGGTTCATCTGAGTAGGTTTTGTCTTTAAGCAAATTCGTGCAAGTTTTCTGGAAAGGAACGAGATGAGGTTGCGTGTTACATCCGATACGAATTCCTTGCGTGCTTAGAACTGGTCTCTGCTGTAACAGTTCAGTTTAAATGTTCCGGTTTTCTCGGCCACTCTAGACGAATACAAATTCATGATTTATTTAACGACGCTTTTCAATCTGAACATGTTATACAGAGGAGTCGGGATAGCTCAGTCAGTACAGCGACGGGATGCGGACTGGAAGGCCGGAGTTAGATTTTCAGTGGAAGCAAGAAATGTTTCTCTTTTCCACAGCGTTCAAACCGGTTCCGGAGCCTACCCAGCCTCCTGTTCAATGACTACTGAGGGCTACTTACCCCGGGGTACAACGGCCGGGGAGTGAAGCTGACTACTTTACCTCCATCATAATGCCGAGGTCAATAATGATGGATCGTATACCTCTTTCCTCCATACGCCTTCCTGGCATGGTTCAGTACGTTCAAAAGTTGACAGGAGAGACACGGACAAATAGACAGTATTGTGATGCCCTGCGCCTTTCATTTCCTTACGGAGGAGAAATACTACAAAGAAAGATTCGCAAGGTAAGTTCGCATAAGACACACGATCAATTCAGAGTTTCAAATTCGAAAATACCTTTATGTATCGCCTTGTTCGGGATGCAGGCTGCAATACAAGCACAGCCACAATTACAAACGGCGCTCCACAGACAATGCCTCCAGTTCCAGACGTCACATCAGTACACTATCCAGGACAAGGAATTATCGTGTGATGCTTGAACAAAACTGCAACCTGCAGCGGTACAGAGTCACTACTTTCTCGCGTGTCAAGCACAACGCAGTACTAACACTCCAGCATTAAATCCTCCTCCTCTCTCACACGACATGGCACGAAACACCAAATAAAGGCGATATTAAGTTGACTGACTCACGCAATTAACGTCGCTTTCTCGACGGCAGAGCTTGCGTAGTATTGATCGAGAACAGGCATAAACAGTGTGTAGGAAAAGTAAAACGTTCTTTTAAGATAGCTGGTGCACAAGGAATGGGTAAAAATCTTTGACAAGATGTAGCCGTATCACTGACACCATCAGCTTTATTTGTAATAAAGATTTCTTTTTATAGTAATTACGCTTAGGATGTAGTAAGAAACACTGAGGGGTGACTTAGCCCGATTCTTGGTTTCAGGAATAGGGTCTGTTTCACTTCTACATAGACCAGGCAGGAACTACCCCGCAGCGTTTTCCCGGAAATTCAGTTCGAAAGTTTACCGGCGGGATCCTTTCGTAAAGTTACACTTGACAGGTTTTGAACCCCGTATGTCAAAAGTGGGAAGGCCTGCAACCCACGCTACTGGTATAATTTTTCAAGCAGCTGTCAAAAACGACGTTAGGACTTTAAGGTCTAAAGTCCCAAATTACAGCTAGGTGATTGGAACAGTGAGAATTGCGGTTAACTCCCTAAATTCGAATTGTTCCAATCAGCCGAAATTAGGGTAGTAACTTTGAGGCGGAGTTGAAGCTGTGAAGATTTCTTGCTTCAAAGCAGAGTCAGTCTGCTAGAGCAGTCTCTGAACAACTCTCCAAGTGTACAGCCGAAAAATTAGCATCACTGGCAGCTTGGTTCAAAAGTCAAAGTTAAAACTAAATTATGTTTAAGTGTGTTACTGGAACAATCTCTGAATAACTCGGCAAAATTAATTAGACGCAAAAGAAAATTAGTGTGAATCTCAATTTGGCCCAAAAATTTAAGTGAAAGTATAATCACGTCTACGTGTTGTACTAAGAAGAAGTCGCTAAATAACTAGCCAGGGATCCGGTCGCAAAATTTGAGTGATTTCAAGTTTGTTTAAGGGGTTAAGGACAAGTGCAGTTACCTGAACATCAAAAAGTGCTCATTAAACAGTGTGTGGTAGTGCCTAGCTATAAACACTCTTATCTTTCCCGCTAACGCGAGGCCCGTATGCACCGAGACAGAATTTCATCGCTCCAGTGCGAATGCAGTACCTATCACCTGTAGTTTCCGGTTCACCCCACCCCCCCTTACCCCAAAAAGTGAGCTTTTATAGTAAGCTTACTGGCGCCCAGCATTCATGTAACCTATATCCCGCAAACAACAAATATCCACAACAACAAAAGGGAAAAACTGGATAAGAAGGACGCAGCAGCAACTTGCAAACTCGGAGTAACAACAGGTGAGAGGGAACGGCTAGAGGAGCACCTGCAAACCAGCAACAAAGGGGCCTAA
This sequence comes from Cryptotermes secundus, assembly GCF_002891405.2. NCBI lineage: Eukaryota > Metazoa > Arthropoda > Insecta > Blattodea > Kalotermitidae > Cryptotermes > Cryptotermes secundus. The sequence goes on along the minus strand of NW_019722426.1, from coordinate 235,076 downwards.
CGTAAGGGCTGGACGGTTAGAAAGAAACCTGTACGAAAACGACAACTCGAGTCAAACATTCAGATGGTTCACCTGTTATGTTTCTGGCCATTGTTCATCGTCCTGTCTTTATCTAAAAACGCCGGCCTGTTTATATTACAAAACACAACGTTTCGGAGACGATTCTGACTCCATCTTCAGGTAAAACCTACTCAGTTTGGCTCAATCGATAGAGCTACTCCTTATCTCCGGACACCTGTACCAGCACCAAGATGGGGTACACAAAGTAAGCACAGAACAAACCATTTGCAAGATCTAAGAAAACATTAGATGTTTTGTTTTGTAACATAAACAGGATAGTGTGTTTAGATAAAGACAGGACAATGGATAATGTAGAGAAACATAATACCTGTATTAACGTACCACTGTCACAAACCTTTAGATCTTATTCACATGGTTATGAGAATAGGGCGTGGATCAACCTGGCTCAGGATCATGTCTGACAGCGGCCTTCGATGTTCGCGGTGTTAAACATTCGATATCTATTACCAGAGCTAGTGTTGTTCCCACGTGAACCTCTTTTGGCCTCTATTTCAAACCTCCGGTCTTCCTTCTTTCCGAAGGTCAAACTGAGTTCAGAAAAAAAAACCAACGGGTGCAGCTGACGGTTTCTGTGTAAAAACAGCGTGGCTCCCGTTCTGGTCGAAATCTAGTATTGCACTGTTCGTATATAAAAAGTATGGGTGCAAATACTTTGCATACACGCTTGAAGGATCATGATCATCTATTATCTTAAAGTAAATACGTCCTGAACACTTATCTAACTTCAAATATAAACTATTATTATCCCTTGAAAAGAACTCTTAAGGTTATCTAACAACGCTGTCATATCGAGACTACGCAACATCGATATTAGGCAGACTGATGAATGCAGAGAGATTGGTAAAAAAAAACTGGCAGGGGAAACAGAAGTACTTGGAGAAAACCTGCCTCAGAGCCACTTTGTTCATCACAAATCTCTCGTGATCTAACCTGGGATCACCCCCACTCTCCTTGGACGTCGGCAACTAACCCGCACGGCCCCACAAAAAGAAAAAAAGACATTACTTTAGGATTCGAACCAGAGGGGACTATACAGTTACCATTCATAGCCTTGTCGGTCCACAAACAGATATCTGTACCCTTTTTGCCGTTGTGTGCTTTTCGAATAGAGTTACGTTTGGAATTTTGTGGCCCGTATGAATTATTTAAGCCCATTTCCTCTGCAGATATTAAAATGTAATAAAAATTGGCAAGTCGTTACCGGGAAAACAGACATTTCAGTGTCGAGGGCGCTAAATGGCGTATCGTTAGTTTCTTGTTGATCCCACCTATGCAGGCTTGTTTAGGGAGACCATCTCCGAAAGCATCGAAATCTAATCAAAATCGTTACAGCCCTTTTGGCAAAAATTGCAATTTTCTGTTTCGGGACTCTCGTGGAGTCTCCCCCTTTCTTGGAGCTTCAACGTTCATATTCACGGGGTAACAATGCACCTGTATACGAAAAACGAATAAAATCAGTCCAACCATTCGGGCGCTTGTGAGGCGAACATAGATACAGATAGACGCATAAAACAAAATCTAGAAAGGGTAAATCCGTCAACTCTCACTTTTCACGATCACAATATCCTTCGTCTTACTGCGCATGTGAGAAAGAACAAATTTCCCAATGTAGTGGGTGGGAAGTTTGGTGTACTTAACTGTTACAGCAAAACTTGAGCCATGACGTGGGGTAGTTTTAACTTCACTCAATTTTTTTGTACGCGCAGCCTTCTATCGTGTACTATGTAAAGTTACGATTTATTCTGTTTGTGGTATAAAATCCACAGGGCGCGAGTATAAGAGTCACTGATAACAAAACAGTATTATTTTTTTTATTGCTAGTGGGGTGGGACTAAGTCCCTTGTACTGCGGCCACTTCTGGCCTATTGTACCAGCCCCAGATAATAGGTGAGGGTGATTGTGGAGCAATTGGTGGAATGAACATTAGTAGGAGAAACCGAAGTACTCGGAGAAAACCTGCCCCAGCGCCGCTTTGTCCAACACAAATCCCACTTGACCAGAACCGAGATCGAATCCGGGCCGCCGCGGTGGGAAGCCAGCGACTAACCGCTTGAGCTATGGCGCGACCTCAAAACACAGTAGTCACGTGTATTGAAGTTCAAAGTGTGCATTAAGTTGTTTAGTTCTGTTTACATTCTACTCGCATCCGGTATTCAAATTGCACTAAGCTGTTACTGATCACCTCAGATCACCTTGAGATACTGACAGTATGCATCCCAAACATGTATTATTACACAGAGACTATGTTTTGTTATGCCTCTGACGTAGTCAGCGCGAACTTTTGAAAGGCATATTAAGTTAATGAACTGTTGTCCCTTGCAACGGTCGTCCAGCTTACAGCCGATACATTTAGATTGTTACGAGCACTGAAACGTCGTCGTAGTCGTCCAGCCCGGCTCTGGGGGTCCTCCCAGCCTCCTATCCAATGGGTACCGGGGGTGAAGTGGCAGGGTCGTGAAGCTGATCACTCACCTCCAACTAGTGTCGAGGTCAAGAAAATGTGGATCTATACATCCAGTCCCCTATACGCCTTCATGGTGTAGTGCACATGGAAAACTTTACCTTTCACGAACACTAAAACAGGAAAAAATGGAAATAAATCTATCACGGCATAAGTTACCACTGTCATTCACCTGGGTGGACAGAAGAAAACCCCGAAAACTGGCTTCCTCTGCCGAGTTTCGAACCCAATAAATCGCGAATATAACCAAATCACGTCAAAGTTGAGCTCACTTCCTCGGTGGCAGTGCTAAATGAAAGTTCTCTCTTTATGTAACGACGTTCTATCAGCTTCACTGCTCATACTGTTTCAAGAATCTGCAGCGTCCTGGGATGGATACCTGAACCCAGCATCTCAAAACATCAAAGCGGGAACGTAAAGACACAACACTGTCATATGATCGGGGGGGGTTAAAGCGACTGACGAGCAGGATCCAGATGAGAAAGAACGAAACAGGCTTAATGTTACATAGATGAATGCGCACATTTAATTGTAATCCAAAGCAGGCGAAGTCCAGAGGGAATTTCTCAGCGCTCAGTTACGTCTCGTGTCATTTGGAGGCCACAGAGACGGCCGTGTTCCTCAGACTCACTGCTCCCACATGTTTATGAATGGGCTACAGGCGCACACGATTATCATGCATTCCCTACAGCACAGACGGAATGTATACTCACGTCCACAAATCATAACCATTCCCGCCAAAAGAGACCACAAAATGTCCTCGTCCGTAACTTCTACCTCACAAAAACGTGGGAGGTAAGGAATTATCTATCATAACAGACGGAGACCAATGGTCAGTTTCACGTTCCGGTTACATTACATCTACATTACCTAACTGATATGAGGGTCTAGTGTCATAGAGCTACTCTGAACACAGTAGTGGTCAAAAATTCTTTGCTGTTACCAGGAAACGAACCCAGGTATTCAATACTGCAGCCACCCAATGGCCTAACATAAAGCTATCCAGACGAGTTATTTTGATTTGTATGTTCCAACAGCACGGAGCCAGGATAGAACTGGCTACGGGCTGCACGACCAAGCAATCGGAGTTCGAGTCCCGGTATGGTCAAGAATTTTCTCTTCTCCACATCGCCCAGACCGGTTCAGGGCCCCAACCATCCTCGCATCCTATACGTATAAAGCAGCCGAGGCGTGAAGCTCACCGCTCACCTCAAACCAGTGCCGAGGTCAAGAAAGCGTGGATCTACACAACCGCTCCCCCATGCGCCTTCATGGCGTACTGCTTAATTAGATATCCATGCGGTAGCGTAGTTGGCTGAGGGGTTATGCTACAAGCAGGAAGGTCGCGAGTTCAAGTCCCGATGAGGTCATTGGATTTTTCTTCAGTGACCTAATCCTTCCAGCCGCACTAGGCCCTGGGGTTTACTCAGCCTCTAACAGAAATGAGTACCAGGAATTAATTAAATACACGGAATTTTCCTGGGGAATAAAGCGCGGCCGGCGCGTAAGGCCGGCAACCTTACCGCCATCTTTGAGCCGATTGTCTACATAATGTGGGACCCTCAACGTCTCACAACCCTATGGGCCTTCACTTCCTGTTACAGGGAGAGCTTTACTTTACTTTATGGGTTAACTTCACCTTTTAGTTCGAACAGCACACGATATGAAGGAAACGGAAGGTGATCAGATTCGAACTACAAAATACGAAACTCCACGTCATGAACATTTATGTACCCTCAAGGTACCTCCTTCCCCACAGCATTCTCCTCAGAGCTGTGTTCTGAGACAGTCTCAGTTTCGAGGAGTTATTGTTAACAAATATTGCTATGTTTGTATAGACAGACGCCATTCTCGTCTGCAGCATGACGATCATGACTTATTAAGATGACGTTTTTATTAAAGGAAGGGCGAAGGGAATTCTGGAACTGAACGTCAGTGCACCGAGTTCTGGAACCATTCTGCTTTTCGAGTCATGATATCGAGCCCTCACAAAATATGTATCCTGCTTCGTTTAATATCGCTGCAGTAGAGAAATCCTACTGAAAGAAATTACCCCTCTAGGGCATACCACAACGAATGCATGAACAGGTATGCGGAAGGCAGGGTGCACTATATAAACGGCATGGTCCATTCATGAGTAGCAAAACCCATTCATTTAAAGAAATGTAGATGATAGAATGGAACATAAATAAAGGAAACATAAATAAGGAAGTGTGCTGTCATAATATCGCAGTCCAAGTCTTTGAACTAGGTGGATGTATGTTTCCTGGATAAGAAATTCCCTACTCTCAACACCGCGTTCATAAAAATTATCCAATGGACCAAAACCTCACGCAGTTAAATGAAATTAACATTTTTTGGTTTCTATCTACATCTCAGTTCTCTAAGCGGTCCCTCCCTTCAGCTTTCCGTCGTCTCTTCCACGTGTATGTAAAAGAAAAAAGGTCGTCTTCCCCGTGTTTAATTAAGATGACGTATGGGGGGAGTGCAGATATAGGTCCACACATTCTTGCTGTGAAGAAAAGCAATATCTCTTGTCCTTGCTGGAAACAGAACTCCCATTTCCCACGGCCGTCCAGCCCGCAGCCAGTCGCTATACTCGTACAGGCTGAGTTCGCCCGGCCCCTACAACATGTGCAGGCCTAGTATGCAGCAAGCGACTTCATCCTTCTTCATCAAACGATTCCAAAACAAAGACAAAAACTCCGTGGTTTGAGTCCGCAAGTGAACTATACCGACCGAGCGACCGCCTCTTGTCGGCGAAGTTAGTGCCAACTTTAGCGGACAGAGGGTGTGCCGTGGTCAGCGCAACAGATCCCCACGGCCCTTAATTTCGCTTTTCTAGACCGGAGCCGCTATTTCCTTGAAATAGCTCTTCAATTATCCTCATGAGGCTGAGTGGACCCCGTTCCAGACCCACTACTTCTCAGAAAATCTGGTAGCGCCGGGGAACCGAACCCAGGACCTCTGGATCTGTAGGCAGTAACTCTGACCACTAGACCTCAGAGGCCAGAATTATACATTACGGCGTTCCCCATAACGTAATGCAGCGTACTTAAATGGCGTTTCTATTTAATTAATAAGACAGAGAAAACTAGTTTTCCCTCTCTTACTTACTTACCATAAGTAAGTAAGTATGTATGTAAGTACGAGAAGGAAAACTATATATTGAAACATGAAATCTGCCCTAACTTCTTGTCCGATCTATACTTCGTTATGCGTGTGACTGCGAGAGTCGTTCAGTCAGCACACTGACTAAATACAACCAACGCAAGGGCATACAGATCTCATGTTTTCACGGCAATGGCAGTGTGCACTGCGGTCATCTGTATTATCATCAATGTGGTCTTCAAGATACCCACAAGCTGGGAGAAGCACATTCATGCGAAACGTTTTTAACCACCTACCAGACTACACGGCGCAAAATCCCGAAGACCACAATATATGTAATTCATAAAAGATTTCTGGATTATATACATAATTTACAGTTTTAGAGCACATGGTGCAGCACACGAATTGGCTACAAATCAGAAACTTAAAAAAAGAACTTTATAAATTAACGTAGATTAGAAACATTCGTTACTTTCATGTTTCTGCCCGTATCAATGTTTTAACTTTTGGGAGTGACTGTAAGGCTGCATATTATAAGGCCATAACTGTAATCACCAGCTCTACTCATTAAGATGGTGGCTAACAGATAATGCAGTCAAATATTATCCAGACTGGAGGAGGGGAAAGGGGGTGAGTTAGCGCCACAATGGCGCGAGCTAAATGACTCTTTTTGTATACATCTGAACACACATAAAAATAAATACGAGTTAGGAGTCGATAAGAACATCTCTTCAGGAATGTCTAGTTTAATTTCCGGAAAGCACGGAAGGATTTACAGAAAACATGACACAACTCGGTAGAGACATGTCGTAAATGTAGATCGAATCAGCTGGACCACAGGTGACTGTATAGTAGATTCCAGGGCTCTAATGCAAAAGAAAACGTACATTTAGCACTTCTGTGGGCTGAGAGAGCACTGCCGCTTAATATCTATCCTATCTCTTTCGCTTTCTTTGGTATCTGCTCGGTCAGACGCACATATTCTAAAACGAGTCTCACTAGGCCGATCACAGTGGCGAGGAAGGTAAGGCGTGAATTGTCTTCGCTCACTCAAACACTGGGTCATGGGTTCGAATCCCACTCGAGGTATGGACGTCTGAGTTTATTCTGCGTCTGTGTTGTCCTGTGTAGGTAGCGGCCGTGCGACAGGCCGATCCTCCGGCCAAGGTCCAATAAAAGAACTGTAGGGCCATAGACAGGCGTCTCAACACGTAACAGGCTACAAGAAACTAATACCTATATTACAATATTAATTAGTAAAATGAAAAATTAATTTTTTTCATATATTTTGTATAATTCAGTACGGATGTGAAATCTGGTCTATGAGGAATGAATATAAAGCACTAGTCTCGATTCTCTGATGCTGCTTAGTTAGGACAGATGATGTTAAAATTAATTTAAATACCTAATACCGTTTTAAATAGCAGGGCTAGAAATCATTCAGAATATCAAGTATCATAAAATGATTTGTTCTTGTACCACAAGGATACTTCACATGTTTCTTAGAATTTTCTACGGGTTGAATTTCAGCAATGTCTTCCACTGCTGTCTCATACAACTAAAATGTATAAGATGAAAATCGCGGTTCGTCCTACCCTTCCTTATAACAAAGTTCTACCAGGAGTAAACAAAGCGTAACGGAGATAGGCAAATAGGATGAAAGTTGGGCACGTCCCGCAAGCTTCACAGAAACTCCTCCCGGAGCGCTGGCTGCACTGTTATTTATACAGTGCCCTTTGTCATGCTAGAGCATCACAAACTGTACGCTGGCATTTTTCTGTTTCTCCTATGCATTACGTATGTATGGGATATTAAACATTCATGAAGTCAACTCATCAGCCATTGCTGGGAGGTGCCTGCGCTATCGAATGTTCTCATTACTTCTTAAGCAAGTACCCACTGATGAGAGCTACCTTCGGTAGGTCCTGCCTTCAGTCAGCAAAATTTGCAAACTCTGTTCATGAGGTAACAGGTAAAAGGGCAGTTACCCTTGCGCTTAATAAACTAAGCATTAGTGGGAAGGGAGAAGTAGTGGAAGTACACCTCCAAGTACTCTTTAACCTCGGCATTAGGTGGAGGTGAGCGGTCAGCTTCATGACTGGTAGCTTT